>NC_136507.1:25349665-25419665 GCF_053919585.1 Euprymna scolopes | reverse complement strand
CATTTGTTTGGAAGAATGAATAACGTGTACAGAAGTCGGCATTAGTTTTGCACATGCGCAAATTCATTCATAGCTTGAAGTGGGTTAATTTTAAATACGTCTTGTCTATCTGTTAGTAGCTCAAATAGTAGGGAATATATCTCCACTCTTATATAAAAGTCACTTCCACATAGGTTCTGAAATGGTTTAATCTATCTTTGGAAATTTGCACACAAACGTAATTTATATGTCTGGCAGTGTTCTTAGATATGTTTTGTACAGAAATTCATCCGATAAGTATCGAAAATTGAAAAATTAATTCCTTAAAAATAATCATTTCACTTTTATAAAAAAAAGAAATCTTTGCACCGGCAAAGGAAATAAAATCTCAGCAAATCATTTCTTCTTACACCCCCGCCCCCCTCAAAAAAACAACCAGATACATTGTCATCTGGAGATATAGTTCAGTGGTAGAGCATTCAACTACAGATCGAATGACTCCCGTTCAAGCCTGGGTGTACCTGAGCATTTTATTTTAATTTTTTCTTATTAATGAGTTCGATTTCCGATGAAAGAAAAGGTACCGTTTAAATTAACACAAATCGTTTCTTCGTTTGCATATTTTAAAACTAAAGATTAATCAGAAATGACTTTTCCAGGGCATTCATTGTCAACCCCGAATATCAGCTGACGTGATAATGTAAACAAACACGGATGGAATTTGATGAACAAGATTATCATTATTTATCTATTTATTTACGACTTGGTCCACCGGGCAAATTATTCTCGTAATATATGATAATCAATAGAGGATTGATTCTATAATACATGCACAATCTGCATAAATTAAAATATGTTTAAGCATAAAGTACGCCATACAAAGTCCACTGTTGTTATTGAAGATTTGTTGAATAGCAGGGGTATATATTGGATTGGTTGGTTGGTTTTTGTTTTACGGCATATCAACCCTTTTCAGGTTATTTAATGCTGAATCCAGTGATTTTGAAGAACAATTTTTTAATAGAATGTTTTGTTTTTAAGTCAGTTGCTACTTAACCCATAGTTGGGACCCTTACAGGTACTACCACTCCGGGTCAGAGTGGACCTGGGAGCAATGGCAATTAAGGGGTTGCTCGACACTCCCCAAAGCCCGAAAACTGGGACCTGACCATCGGATATAGTTTAAGGTCATATCCAGGACCCGTATATATTGGAAATGATGCGGATTTCATATTGCGGCATATATATAATAGGACTCATGTAATACAAACATAACGATACTGATGATGAGGGTTGGTTGGTTGTTTTACGGCATAGCAACCCTTTTCGGGTTATTTAATGCCGAATCCAAAGATTTTGAAGAAAAAATTTTCTTAATAGAATATATTTGTTGTTTTCACGTCGGTTTCTATTTAACCCATAGTTGGGACCCTAACAGGTACTACCACTCTGGCTCAGAGTGGACCTGGGAGCAATTGTAATTAAAGGGTGGCTCCACACTCCCCAAAGCCCACAAGTTGGAGCCTCACCACTGGATATAGTTTAAGGTCATATCCAGGACCCCCATTGAGAGACTTTTACCCTCTGCAGGGGGGCAGTCGGCGTATTCTAATGCCCCACCGACAGGGCCGGATGATGAGGGAGAGAAGACATTTATATTATTGGTCTTTTAACATATATTAGAGGATAGGGTGATATGATGCACAAGTCTTAATACAGAGGAGGGGAGATAATCTTCGAAGGGTTACACAATGTTCATTATAAGATGATAAGCACATTTACCTTTCGTTTGTGATGAAAATGACACAAGACAACAGTTACAACATAAATGATGACTTCTTTATTCATTTGATCGGCCGGTCGATGACGTCAGGAATTCAACTGGTATGCCCACATTGGTTTACTCCTCTCCCCGCGCCTTCAAGGGGCTCTGACTCCAACTCACCAACTGGCTGCCCAACTCTGACTCTCAACTCAACTTTCTCTAACTAACTCTCATATCCTATATTGAGAATCTCCCTTTGTCTATGACGTCAGAAGTGTGTTTTCAAACGTGACTAATTTCACGTGGCTTTTCGTATGTTTGTCCAACACACTCTTTACAAACAAAAGAATCCTCAATTCTAATCTAACCGATTTTTAAACAATATGATTTAATTTGCGTTGCTCATTCTTTCAGCTGACATTTTTAATGTCTCCCTTTCTAAAAGAATGGACAATCAACTCTTTTCCCGATATAAACAATATTTAACTATTCTAATAGAATTTAACACTAGACTAAATTTCTAACATTCCATTTCTTAACCTTGCCTACAGGTTTCGATTCTAGGCTTATCCTAATCTCATTTCCACTTATCTAATATTCTTATTTACATGGAAAGGGGACAATCCTTTTCCATGTAAAAGATTGAGCTTTATTTTTATATGTCTGAACCAATGATTTAGGTATGCATAGGGAGTTAAGTTTTATAAATATTTACACTGTTTGAAAGCATCATAATTGAAGAAATAGAAAAAGGTTCAGAGATCAACACATAAAAAAAAACATTATCCGTTTGATAATGGGTGGAAATTTTGAATTTTAAAGAAATGTTTTTTTGTTATTTTTTTTTTCTCTGAACCATTTTAAGAGTTCTTCAATTACGATGCTTTCAAACAGTGAAGATACTTATAAAACTCACTTTTTTACAAAGGAGTTACCACTCACCAAGGTCTAGAAGCCACACGAGGACAAGGATCAATGTATGTACTGTAGTTATTAGGACAATAGCATAGTAACTGTTTGTAGTGGAAAATTGGTATAAATAGATTATTTAAGAGGATGTTTCAAGAAGCATTTGTTTACATTAAACTTGAAGACAACAATATTGTAATTAGCTCGAAAGCAGTCTAGTAGAACAGAGTTCTACAGGCAGGGAGTTATAGGAAGGAACCTTTGTTCATGAAATCCACGTCTAAGTTTAGGCCTCGATAGAGAGTGGGGGAAATTATTGACAGTGATCTTGGTTAACGAGTGTTTTTTGTGAAAGATTAGCAAGGAGAAACCAAGGACCACAATCAAGTACTTGCCATGAAAATAATGCTAGAGCAGAGATAGACTCGCAACATCTCTTCTGTGGGAAAGAGGTTGCAGAGGAGAGAAAAGGGCATCGCCTAACTTTTAACTTAAAATTTTCAGAGTTATCTACCTTGGATTTTCCTGTCTAACGTTAGATGAATATTAAGAGTGCACTTTCTGTCCAGAATGGAAAAAAAAAAAAAACCCAACTCATTCCACGAACATTCAAAAATTCGAAACGAGGCTACTTCTTTCTTGCTAGTCTTTCAAAGCCATCGCACATGGTCAAACAAGCTGTCCATCTTTGTACAGCCTTCACAAACCCTAATGCTACAGGTGTATTTTCTGGTAAAAGCTGTTTAGACCCCGAGATCTATAACACCATAATGGAATATTATTACAAAACAAATTTCTTTCATTAAAATGCCAAAATGTTTTCAGCAGGAATTATAGAATAATATCTGTGATGAGGCAATTAATTGGAATCAGGAACGGAAGACTCGAGAATTTTCCATTAATTGGAATGGAGAAATTAATCACGATTTCAGATTCCTTAAAATGATTCTTTGTCATTTAATAATAGAAGTTAATTTTTCATTTTAAGCAATAATTAAAATCGAAATTATCATAATTGAGAATGACAATTAGAAATTATTAAACTTTCCAGATTATATTCAGTAAAAATATTAGATAAGAAAATGATGTACGTTATGACCTGTAACCTTTATTCCCGAGTGACCTTTGACCTTCAGTAAATGGTGCCTTTTAAGCAGATATATATTTTTCCTAATATTTATCTATCTCTACTATGAAAGCAACTTTATGGGTGTATGTGTGTGCGAGTTTGTTCCCTATAGACTCGAAAACGGCAGGGCCAATTTTAATGCAGTTCCACTCAAAGATACTTTATGGGCCTGCCATTGTTCTTAGATAGGCTTCATATCAGAATTTCTTCGATAACTATTGATAATCAAAATAATCCGATGAAAAAAGGAACAGGCGATGTTGACCAAAGTTAACACCTTATACAACCTAACACCACAAGTGCATTTGAGAAGTTTTATTACTACACAAGTCAAAAAATGTTGCTCAATGTGGCTTAACTTGTATGATCTAGTGAGATTGTGCCGTATAAGACGTTTACACAAGTCAAAAAGGCCCAGCATATAAAATCAACAGTAGGTTCCCTATAGACTCGAAAACGGCAGGGCCAATTTTAATGCAGTTCCACTCAAAGATACTTTATGGGCCTGCCATTGTTCTTAGATAGGCTTCATATCAGAATTTCTTCGATAACTATTGATAATCAAAATAATCCGATGAAAAAAGGAACAGGCGATGTTGACCAAAGTTAACACCTTATACAACCTAACACCACAAGTGCATTTGAGAAGTTTTATTACTACACAAGTCAAAAAAATGTAATGTAACATGCAGCTGCAGCCGAGATTGAACTCATTACACAAGTTTGTTGTGTAATTCAAATCTTGTCCATAGTTGAATACGTGATGCTTCACTAGGGTTATCAAGGGGATTTTTTATCGTGACGCCATCACTAGACGGGTTTCCTACTATGGCTTAAGAGAGACCCATCTATTTTCGGGAAAAGGATAGACCGCGTCAGTTTCCCAACCTAGTATTTTATCTCACGGTACATACAGCGCCTTGCCTTTCCAAATGGTCACCCATCTGGTACTGGCCAGGCTCAATGTTGCTTAACTTGTATGATCTAGTGAGATTGTGCCGTATAAGACGTTTACACAAGTCAAAAAGGCCCAGCATATAAAATCAACAGTAGGTTCTTTGATATGACAGGGGGCGTGTTTGAAATGGATATCTCCATTTAAAGCACAACTGCACCATGATACTTGACTTTTGCATCTTAAACTTCAATTCAAGCCATTATCACTGCACAAGCAGTAAGGCCAGGTATATAAAATCAACAGTAGACTCTTTGATATAATAGGGTGTTTGAAATGACTGTTTCTGTTTAGAGTACAATTGAACTATGACACTTGACTTTTGCATTTTAAACTTTAATTCAAGCAATTATATATAAATAATTTTATAAAATCAACAGTAAGCTCTCTACAGTGCAATGTAGACTAATATATTGTGGACTAAATCCCTGTGGGGGGTATGTGAAACTTCCTCCTGGTGCACCATAATGGATCTTCAACTAGAGCAGGCAAGCAATCGATTTGATTGAAATTACCACAAACATTAAAATAGTCCACTTCCTGGATATCACACCCAACCTGAACAAAGGAATTTATGGACCTTACAGGAAAGAGAACAGTAACCCTTTATATGTCCACCCTCTCTCTAACCATCCATCTAAACTCCTCATCCAAAGAAATCTTCAATAAACACAAAGATTTTTACAACAAAACCCTAGTTAACAGTGGATATAAGGAAACCAAATTAGAATATATAGAACCCTCAAGTAATACAACCACATCTAGAAAACCCTGTAAAAGGAAACTCATTTGGTTTACTCCTCCGTTCAACCAAATGGTCAAAACCAACTTGGGTAGAAAATTCATTAATCTCATTAAACTACACCCCCCCCCAGCAACATGCTCCACAAAATATTCAACAAAAATACCATCAAACTTAGCTACAGTTGCAGCAATAACTTAAAAAAGATAATAAAAAACCATAATAAAAAAATTTTAAGCGACAACAACAAAATTTAGAGAACAGGGTAACAAAAACGTGCAACTGTATTAATAAATCCAAATGCCCTCTTAAGGGAAAATGTCTCACAACCTCTGTAATTTATCAAGCAATTATTAGGGCCAAGGAAGACCCAACGACTTACAAATCCTACATCGTCGAAACTAGTAATACCTTTAAACAAAGATACACAGGCCACAAAAGCTCTTTCCTAAACCCAAATTATAAAGATAAGACATCATTAGCTACATACTAAAATGATCTAAGGAGTAAAAACTTGACACCTATTGTTGACTGGCACGTCCTAAAAAAAAAGCAAAAACTTGCCAGTCACTTAATTAACCTTGCCTTCTTTACTTAAATGAAAAACTATTTATCACAAAATTTAAGGATAGGGATAAACTCTTAAATAACAAGAAACCTCCATAAACTGCAGGCATTACAAATCGCATCTGCTCTCTCACTTGCGAATTACTCCCCAATATATTCAACTCCAATACGACTCATATGCAATATTCGACAGTTGAACACCTACACGTCCTAACCTTCTCAGGTCCAACATTCAAGAAATCCAAAAACTACACTTTTCCTGAGTAAAAACCATGCATAAAAAGGCTAAATTTAACCATCATAAGTTTATAAATGACATATATCCTGAATTTTACAATTACCATCATTAAAAAAGTCTTTAATAAATTTACTAATACACAAATTAATGAATCAACATTAGATGAAGAAACAAAAGAGAAATTGATATTGGGGTAGGTCCAAAAATAACCGATTTTGTTTAAGTAAGATAAAACAGAGCTATTAAATGATGCCACCTTCTCTTGTACTTTTCTTAGTCCCTCTTCCTTCTTCCCCATTGCATCTCCCCCTACCACCTTCCTTCCTTTCTATTTTTTACGCCTCTAACCCCCCTTCCCTCCCTTCAACCGTTCACTGGAAGCCCAGACAACATTCAACAGACCCGGGTAAATTCCTAACCTCTTCTCAGATATAAGCATATTAAATTGAAATAAACTTTTTAAAAAAGAGAATTTTATGACACACTGACCCGTGAAAGTCTCAGACATGGACGAACGAGCCCTTTGCTTGTCAAAGATAACATCTGTATAGCCCTAGATTTAGAACCTAATCCACAAACTAACCCCTAACACCAACACGAAAATGAATAAATTCATCGATAAATAAGTAAATAAACAGATACGAGAATGAATAAACTAATAAATTCGCATCCAATTCAACCCTGTTCTTCACACTCATGATAAAAAAATTAAAAAAAAAAACTTCTTTTGCTGAGGATAGATTTTCGCTCGTCATTTAGAATTCCGTTTTCGAAAATAAGGATTGTTGCCTGATGAGATCTCTAGTTAGTAAATACTAGTAGACCGAAACATGCTCATGACTGTGTAGCAACAAACTACTGCTTATGTAAAGATAAATAAAATATATATATATATATATTATTAAACTATTGAATAACAACCTTTTTTTTTAATGAAATCGTATTTTGTAAAGTTTAATCTGCCATTACTAGGGCTATATTCTTTTCCTTGTTTTTATTCTCAAGTATATATCCATTGATTATATATATATATATATATATATATATATATATATATATATATATATATATATATATATATGTATGTATGTATGTAGAGAGAGAGACACACACACATTAAATGGTAATCTAATATGGTCTCGTATTTTATTAAATTCTATACTATTTCTACATATATATAGGTTAGCTATAGCAAATAGAATCATTTTTGTATATTTTTACCCTTTGCAAAACTACCGGCTTACTTTCTTTGATCTTGTCTTGTAGTTTTTTTTTCTTTTTTAGGAATGCTGAGCTTGAATTCTTAACCTTTCTTTATAGTGATAATGAACATTAAAAAATACTTGTAACAAAACGTAAGTTTTTTTTTTATTACATATATAAACCGAAATCGGAAATAGCACAAAAAATCTTTTTTTTTATGTAAAGAATATCAACATCACAAATTTCAATCTAAAACAAAAACATTTTTTTGTTGATCATAATATGACCAACATTTTTTTGTTGATTATAATATGACCAACATTTTTTTGTTGATTATAATATGACCAACATTTTTTTGTTGATTATAATATGACCAACATATTTTTGTTGATTATAATATGACCAACATTTTTTTGTTGATTATAATATGACCAACATTTTTTTGTTGATTATAATATGACCAACATTTTTTTGTTGATTATAATATGACCAACATTTTTTTGTTGATCATAATATAACCAACATTTTTTTGTTGATCATAATATGACCAACATTTTTTTGTTGATCATAATATGACCAACATTTTTTAGTTGATCATAATATGACCAACATTTTTTGTTGATTAGAAACCTAAGTCTCCACCTCTGGGTTATTTCACGCGACTGCTTATAACTATACAAGTGAGACTGTGTGTGTATAAGGAAAATTCTCAACCCAACGAATTTTTTACCTACAGACTTGAAACTTGATATATAAGATATTCAGGGATGTGGAAAATTTTTAATCCGTTTTGATCTGGAAAAGAGAGCTGCTAAGGGATCAAAATTTAAAAATCGATACGTGGGGTCATCTGATTTTCAACTGTTTCACGGATGTGCATGCGTGAATCGTTCCCATAACAGCTTCCTTATGTTAAGAAAATAAGTAGGTTCGAAAACACTTTTTAAAGATCATGTAAAGCTGTCCTAATTGTTATCGTATTTGACTGTCTTTAGGTTTTGGTTTCGATCTCAGCTCGAGTTTTTTTTTTTTTTTTTTTACTTACAAGAAGTAAAAACATAATCAAAAAACATCATCACATGGACATGTCTGTTTCTGCATGAATTAAAATATAATATTTATGTGTATTGTATGACCAGGCAACACAGAGCGACCTGCTAGTATATATATATATATATATATGTGTGTGTGTGTGTGTGTGTGTGTGTGTGTGTGTGCGCACGCGTGTATATATGTGTGTGTGTGTATATATATACATGTGTATGTGTGCATATATATACATGTGTGTGTGTGTGTGTGTGTGTGTGTGTGTGTGCATACATATATATGTATGTATGTATGGAAATTGTTCCAGACAAGACATGAAGCCATTTGATGTAAGGAGCTATTAAGGACAGAAGATGATTATCGCGAAGGCAGGAAATGCCTATTGACCTAAGTCTTGAAAAGACTAGAGTTATAGGTAGGAGGAAGACAGTCAGCAGAAACATAGTTTCATAAGCCTGCGTTCTTAGAAATTATTGAAATAGGGAGCGATATTGCAATGAAAGATGGAGATCACTAGACCAACAACTAAAACGAGCTGAAACCAAGGAAGCAGAGAAGAAATCAAACAATTCTGATATACCATAATAGTATTTATAGAAAAGACTAAGATTAGCAACATCACATGTGTGTGTGTGTGTGTAGACAAGAAGAAAACACAAACTCATCTTGGTAGGTAGAAGAGTATCTTACAATTGTAGTGTAAGTCACATGAACGCTGGTAGCCATTAGCCAGAAACAACTTGTACCGCAAAATCGTTTGTTATAAAAAATACAAAAATATCATTTTATTATTTGCTTCATGTGCGTGCGCCAAGCAAGAGATAGAGAGGGGGAGGGGGCGGATTGCTCAACGAACTCGTCTAAAGTTGTTTGCTGTCTGCTTGCTTGCCTTCCCTTGTGATGTGTATATATGTTTTTATTTATTTATTTATATATAAAAATATTGCATGGTCGCTACATTGAACATGCTATGTAATGTTTTATTTTATGAATAAAAAATATATTTTGCTCTTGTTTGTTGAGATCTCTTGATAACCTCGTTTTAATTCATGCGTTTTATTGCCTGAATACCTTTTACTTGGTATATATATATGTGTGTGTGTGTGTGTGTGTGACCTGTTCTCTAACAGGTATTTCAACCCCGGCAATTGTGGGGGTCAATTACTAGACTTATTCACCTCTGACGACATCAGTTTTGACAGCTCCATCCTTAATCGTTCAGTGCGTTTTGGCTACCGACTCGTGTGTGTGCACAGTTTCAACATGCGAGACTATGAAGTATCAAAACAGCGGATTATTACAGAAGGAATTTCTACACGTCATGCTAGTCAAGTTCAATTCACATCTTATTTACTGAAAATTTCTTGAAATACATTAATTTTTTTTTTATATACAAGATTGAGTAACACACCAACATACTTGCTTAACTTTATATATTAGACTAGCCTGGGTGCCTGGCGTTTCCCAAGTGTTTGGAGGTCTGTGTTGAGCAAAAAAAAACAAAAAAAAACAAACAAAAACGTGATAGCAGGCAGGCAGAAGGCGAAGGTGGAAAAGAAAGTGAAAGAAGACCTGACGTCTTACCCCTACTCCATGACGTGACCGGAAGTTTGGAACGCATGCATTAGTAAAGTCATTGCAACCGATATGATGACTTGCAAAAATGGCAACGCAAAAACAGTGACCCCTCCTTGTAGAAAACTGCCCAGTTGAAGGTAAAAGAATTAATGTTCTTAGCCAATTTTTCGATATTTGCCGTCCGAAGGGTCGATCTTCAAAACGATACTGATCTTGTGAAAATCAGTCGCCTCTGTCAAAAGTTTTAGACAGACATACAAACATACACACATACATACATTTAAACAGACAAGTGGGATTTATATTATAGATTATTTAAAGCAAAGACATAATAAAGCAAAAGAGAAAGTATAACTTACAGAATAAAAGAACGGTTGATTTCTGTGTAATTGGCACTTACCTGCAAAAGAGAAAAAATTCTTTGTTATTGATATGCATGGTTGAAAATCTTGATTAAATCAAGAGATAAATAATTGACATTCATAAAATCAAAATTAGTTACTCGTGTCTCGTATAAGTAATGATTAGAATGGACAATTAATTTCTCAACAGGCCACCTGGAAAATCCTAACCATTATTAAGCGTTAGACTAATATACAAGCTGTCCATAAAGTTCGCGCTGGCTTAAAAAAAAAAAATAAATAAAATAAAAATAATATATATATATATATATAACTTTATCTTTGCAATAGAAATAATCTGTTTCATGCATTTAATTTTAAGTATAATTATTGAATAAAACTTTACAAAATTCGCAACAATTTTTAGATATGTGAAAAAACAAAAAAATTCAGGTTAGCCAATCAAAGGACGCGAATTAATTTGATCCATGACTTCAACCGATGAGAAAGTAAACTGCGTCCTTTGATTGGCTGACAGGAATTCAAATGAGATATTTGATTGACTAACCTGAATTGAAATGAGATATTTTTTGCAGACATATGCAACCAAACCCAGTCCATTAGAAGACTAGTGCATCCCCCGTTGCACATAAAATATGCTTAAATATATTTTAATTCATGCAAAATTCGTATTTATTATTATTGAGCCATTTCACTATTGATTATTATATTGTACCCAATATACAGTAGTAATTTTAAAAGCTTTAAAAAATATGACTTTGGGAACATCAGTTAAAATTGAAACCAAAATATTTAACGCTCCAGGGTTATAGTTAACATCTGAGTTAATGATAGATCGATATAAAAACTTAAGAAATAGCATAGTTTAATGCATAAATGAATATTTGTGCATGCGTAGAGTACTTTAAGTCGACTTATGCCTGCCAAGTTCCAATTTTGACCCATTAGCAGTTATTTTACCGGCTAAAAACCATATTGAATTTGTTCCAGAGGTTGAAATCCCCTTCTGCAGACCAAATATTGACGAAGTAGTTTGGTAGAGACCGTTCTGCAAACATACACAAACAGTATCATTTTATATACAGATTTAAAAGCTAAAATTATCATTTCAGGACTTATTGTTAATCAGATGAAAAGATTGAATTACTCTTTTTTATTGCTAATGATTGATGACATGTAGAACATTTCAATGAAAACTTTAAACTATATATATAGAGAGAAATTTATGGAAACACGAATAAAATGTTAATGAATAATTAAAATATACAGATCTATTTTGGAGCTTTCTGGAAATTATTTCTATCGCTAGACTTTCATGAAAAACACTCGTCTGGCTGAAACCACTATCAATAATTTCCCATACTCCTTGTCTGTGCCTAGACCTAAATGTAGATTCCACGAACAAAGCTTCTTTTTTAGAACTGCACGCCCATGGAACTCTCTTCCGATTGCCTTATTTCCAGCTTACTACAATATAATTGTCTTCAAGTCCAATGTAAACAAGTTCTTGATGAACCGTACCCCCTAAGTAATCCAATTTATAAAATTCTCACTACTTATGTTTACTACCTTATACTCACATTGACTAATGTATACCCATTAACTCTTATCCTCGAGTGGCCTCCGGACCGTGATAAGTGGTGATTCCTGTGTAAAAAAAAAATACAAATAGATTTTTTTTTTTAAGTGTACACGACCTTTACGAACACGCTGGATTAAGCTTGGTCAAGCGTTAAAATTAGGCATTTCCTTCTCAAAACTTAAGTAAGTGTCGATGGTAACATGCTCAAAACAAACAACGGTGACAGACTATCATCCTGGAAAATTCCTCACTATATTTCTACATTGACAAGTTTGGTTTAACTTGCATTCAGTTCTGTGTTCCACTTTTTCAGCGACTCACTTATGAAGGATTTGATATTCATTGGCACTCTAAACAAATCCATGCATCTTCCTATCAAACTACGCGGAACCATATCATAAGCTTTGCGATAATCAATCCACGCAACTACTAGTGACGTTAACCGTTTCTTACGATTTTTCAAAATCATCCTGCCAATCAATAGTTGGTCTTTAATCCCACGGCTTCCCCACCTGCATCCTTTTTGTTCCCATGGCGTTAACGTTGTTCCAGATAACTATATAATTCGTCAGCTACGATCCCTGTCGGCAATTTCCACAATAACGGTAAACACGGGATAGGTCCTAAGTTATCAACTACCTTTTTTAATTCCTCAGTGTCAAGGAGAATGGGGGCTGCAGAGTGAAGAGTATTTGCGAAAATAATCACTTATCTAAGTCCTGGCCGGGTTGATCGAAAGAAGAAAACAAGTGAAGCAGGCATGGTCCCCCGTAAATGCCCGGTGAACGAGGCATAAAAATATGACCAAGTTCAGCATTTGAACCCCCTGCCCCCACATTTAGCCCCAAAAGTACCCAGGAGACGTCAAATCCTAGTGAGAATGGACAAACGGTGCAGTTTTAGGCCTTAACATATGTAAATTTGAGTTCTCCACCATGCAAAAAAAAAAAAAAAAAAAAAAAAAAAAAAAGAAAGTACTAAATCCATCATTTGCCCTCCCCACCCACCCGCATTTAGCCCCAGAAGTTCTCAAGGACATAACATATTTAAATTGGAGTTCAGCACCATGCAAAACTGCTAAATAGACATACACAGAAAGTTTTGGACAAATATGGTAAAATAGTCCTAAAAATTGAGTGTTTTTATTAGCCCTAAAAGAGCCTCTGGGTCACACCCAAGAGTTATCGCGAAGTATAGAAAAACTAAATTATATAGAAATCAATTAGTTACAACTTTTCATAAAGTTTTAAAAAACTCCAAGGTATCAATTTTTTTTTTTTTAATAAGCACAAAAGTGTCAATTTTAGCAATTTTAACCTGAAATGTACCCCCCCCCCCCAGGGGGCAACCGGAATTTTCCCGGAAAATCTGGTTTTTTTTTTTTTACTCATGCCATGTTTAATGTTTGTGCAAAATTTCTAAAATTCCAAGGCGTAGTTATTAAGTGCGGACAGACGAACAGACGAGGGACAAAGAAAAAAGTAAAGATTTGTTCCAAAAGTCGATAAGATAGCCCCCTTCCCGCTTGTGTATCAGTCAACAGATTAAAGATGAACATTTGTGCCGAACTTATGTATATTAAAAACTGTTTTCGCTTTAGTAGCTCGACTTTTCCTAAAAGATTAAAAAATGCGATTTTGTGGACAAAAGAGACCTACCCGATGACGGTTAAAACTGGCCTGAAACCCTAAATACACCCCAAAATCTATAGAGTCCGCCGTTGGAAAAAAACGATCGGTTAGAAATTACTCAATAAAGGGGACCCCGGGATACGTTTTTTTTTTCAGGGTACGATGTGGAAGACGATGTTTATCCGCCCCTGGTTACCGCATTTTCCTCGCCTTACGGTGTTATTCATATTATACTGCGATGTCACTTTACCATCCCAACCTCGGAACCGATTAACGTCGTATCCCGGGGTTCTACTGTACTTAACTTTAAATTCCTAGGCCTGATCTACCTTTCCGAAGGACAATGCTTTTGGTAGCCTCGATGGAGCTGGCTAAACCCAATTCCAACAAATGTTAAAAAAAAATAAAAAAAAAAAAAAAAAGAAAAAATCTGCGCAGCCAGACGATATTCCCCCCCACCCCCAACCATTTTAAAATGGAACAAAAGAAAGAAAAAAAAAAAACGGTTTTTAAATTCAATGTTTTGATGCGATTATAAAATTAGTATTTATTTATACAAAACAAACATTTCATTTAAATCTCTAGATGCAGTGTCGGGTGTACTGTCTGCATCTTATATATATGTGTGTGTGTGTGTGTATATATATACACACGGGCCAGTCAGAATTCGGGAATGGGAGAAGATGTGAATCAGGATTCGAATAATGCCCAGATCTGGTATAACATACTTGAAATAGAAACAAATATTACAACAGTGAAAATGTCTTGCAAACAATTTCATCACAAAAGAATTTTAAAAAAATATAAGCTAAAATAAAATGGATGAATACCAAAGAGAAATGCATCGTCATGCATTGATAGATAATTTCACAAATATGTAACGATATTAATGTTCATACATTGTCCGCCATTGTTGTCTGTAAAACTTTTGATAATATTGGTAGTTTCATAGTATGTGGGCCGTTTAAGTACATTATATATATATATATATGCAAAAGGTTCTTTTGAAAAGGAAAAGAATAAAAAGTATGGAAAAGAGATTCTAAATAGAGAGAGAATGTGTATGTGTGTATAGAAAGGTGGAGGGGACACGAGAAAGAAAGAAGGTGGAAGGACGCGCGCGAGAGAGAAGGTTGAGGGGACACGAGAGAGAGAGAGAGAGAGAGAGAAGGTTGAGGGGACACGAGAGAGAGAGAGAAGGTTGAGGGGACACGAGAGAGAGAGAGAAGGTTGAGGGGACACGAGAGAGAGAGAGAGAGAGAAGGTTGAGGGGACACGAGAGAGAGAGAGAGAGAAGGTTGAGGGGACACGAGAGAGAGAGAGAGAGAAGGTTGAGGGGACACGAGAGAGAGAGAGAGAGAAGGTTGAGGGGACACGAAAGAGAGAGAGAGAGAAGGTTGAGGGGACACGAAAGAGAGAGAGAGAGAAGGTTGAGGGGACACGAAAGAGAGAGAGAGAGAAGGTTGAGGGGACACGAAAGAGAGAGAGAAGGTTGAGGGGACATGGAAGAGAGAGAGAGAGAAGGTTGAGGGGACGCGAAAGAGAGAGAGAAGGTTGAGGGGACGCGAAAGAGAGAGAGAAGGTTGAGGGGACGCGAAAGAGAGAGAAGGTTGAGGGGACGCGAAAGAGAGAGAGAAGGTTGAGGGGACGCGAAAGAGAGAGAGAAGGTTGAGGGGACACGAAAGAGAGAGAGAAGGTTGAGGGGACACGAAAGAGAGAGAGAGAGAGAGAAGGTTGAGGGGACACGAAAGAGAGAGAGAGAGAGAGAAGGTTGAGGGGACACGAGAGAGAGAAGGTTGAGGGGACACGAGAGAGAGAAGGTTGAGGGGACACGAGAGAGAGAAGGTTGAGGGGACACGAGAGAGAGAAGGTTGAGGGGACACGAGAGAGAGAAGGTTGAGGGGACACGAGAGAGAGAAGGTTGAGGGGACACGAGAGAGAGAAGGTTGAGGGGACACGAGAGAGAGAAGGTTGAGGGGACACGAGAGAGAGAAGGTTGAGGGGACACGAGAGAGAGAAGGTTGAGGGGACACGAGAGAGAGAAGGTTGAGGGGACACGAGAGAGAGAAGGTTGAGGGGACACGAGAGAGAGAAGGTTGAGGGGACACGAGAGAGAGAAGGTTGAGGGGACACGAGAGAGAGAAGGTTGAGGGGACACGAGAGAGAGAAGGTTGAGGGGACACGAGAGAGAGAAGGTTGAGGGGACACGAGAGAGAGAAGGTTGAGGGGACACGAGAGAGAGAAGGTTGAGGGGACACGAGAGAGAGAAGGTTGAGGGGACACGAGAGAGAGAAGGTTGAGGGGACACGAGAGAGAGAAGGTTGAGGGGACACGAGAGAGAGAGAAGGTTGAGGGGACACGAGAGAGAGAGAAGGTTGAGGGGACACGAGAGAGAGAGAAGGTTGAGGGGACACGAGAGAGAGAGAAGGTTGAGGGGACACGAGAGAGAGAGAAGGTTGAGGGGACACGAGAGAGAGAGAAGGTTGTGGGGACACGAGAGAGAGAAGGTTGAGGGGACACGAGAGAGAGAAGGTTGAGGGGACACGAGAGAGAGAAGGTTGAGGGGACACGAGAGAGAGAAGGTTGAGGGGACACGAGAGAGAGAAGGTTGAGGGGACACGAGAGAGAGAAGGTTGAGGGGACACGAGAGAGAGAAGGTTGAGGGGACACGAGAGAGAGAAGGTTGAGGGGACACGAGAGAGAGAAGGTTGAGGGGACACGAGAGAGAGAAGGTTGAGGGGACACGAGAGAGAGAAGGTTGAGGGGACACGAGAGAGAGAAGGTTGAGGGGACACGAGAGAGAGAAGGTTGAGGGGACACGAGAGAGAGAAGGTTGAGGGGACACGAGAGAGAGAAGGTTGAGGGGACACGAGAGAGAGAGAGAGAGAGAGAGAGAGAGGAGGTTGAGGAGACACGAGAGAGAGAGAGAGGAGGTTGAGGAGACACGAGAGAGAGAGAGAGAGAGAAGGTTGAGGAGACACGAGAGAGAGAGAGAAGGTTGAGGAGACTTGAGAGAGAGAGAGAGAGAGAAGGTTGAGGAGACACGAGAGAGAGAGAAGGTGGAGGAGACACGAGAGAGAGAGAAGGTTGAGGAGACACGAGAGAGAGAAGGTTGAGGAGACACGAGAGAGAGAGAGAGAAGGTGGAGGAGACACGAGAGAGAGAGAGAAGGTGGAGGAGACACGAGAGAGAGAGAGAGAAGGTGGAGGAGACACGAGAGAGAGAGAGAGAAGGTGGAGGAGACACGAGAGAGAGAGAGAGAGAAGGTGGAGGAGACACGAGAGAGAGAGAGAGAGAAGGTGGAGGAGACACGAGAGAGAGAGAGAGAAGGTGGAGGAGACACGAGAGAGAGAGAGAGAGAAGGTGGAGGAGACACGAGAGAGAGAGACAGAGAAGGTAGAGGAGACACGAGAGAGAGAGAGACAGAGAAGGTAGAGGAGACACGAGAGAGAGCGTGAAAGAGAAAAAGTGAAAGAGAGAGAAATATACGTTTTAAAACGTTTTGTTTTCAAATTCAGATTCATCCAAGGCTGACCTTTCACATAATCAATCGTCGTTTACCAAGTGCCAACCTTTAAAAATGTGCATTTACTGAGATGTGTATTTGCCTCCTCGCGAGTACCGAACTAATTGATCACAAGGTTTATTAATTTAGAAGCCCCCAGTTCTCCCCCAAAAGGGAGCTTCTTTACTGTGGCACAGGTAAACGCCTTTAAATACAAGTACCCTCTTCTTTTGAACTGATTCTAAGTAAGTTCATTAATCTGAAGAAGAAATGCGAATTCTAACCTCTCCCCATCCGAACCCATTGTTTGTAATAGACCTGGCTTCGTCGGCATCTTAACAGATTCATACGCGACAGATTTCGGTCCAATCTTGGGATATTATGGAATCCTTGATGGAACATTTGGCAACTTAAATGCCTAACAAGAAGGCTAAATGCTGTAAAAGCGCCGGCTTCGACACATGAACAGAGTGGCACCCAGAAAGATTTCGATCAAACTCCACATACATCGCCAATACCGCTTCCACCAGGCGGAATAATTTGAAATCCACCGTTACATCTGAAGTAGAGTTGTAGTACTATACACACCAGGCAGAAATTCCCATCACTCATTTATAAAAGTTATAATTGACACACTTGTGATTATCGTAGGAGCGTTCTGTCATAATCAATGTTAGGATTCCAATCAAATGTCTTCGGAAATGAGAGCAAGATGAGGGAACTGTGATATAATAATAAAATTACAATGTTTACATAGAAAAGTGAATTAAGAATTAAAGATCTCAATCTTAAGGAAAAGGGGGAATCCTTAGGTTTAATTACTTTACAAGAGAGCAAGAACTGGTAACCTAATTGAAACCTTCAATAATATTATTAACTAGCGGGACCTGTGGAATTTCCACAGGGGACTTATATGTAATATATTGATGTTAGCATTTCAGTGTAATTGGAGACGCTCTGATATTATTGTAACTCTTTTGTTAAAACTGCAGACGTATTTATCTAAGCTAGCAGGGACGTTTGGCGTAACCCAGTCATAAATTATGGTTAAATATAATATTTTAATTCTTGCAGATTTCGTATATATTATTCTAGAGTTAATCTTTTATCGATGTTTATATATTACTAGCGGATAGGTGCCCGGCGTTGTTCATGCGCTGGAGTCCCCCCCGCCCAATTAAAACAACCTTTCTTTCGATCAAAGTAGCAGGAAGTTTACCTGAAGCCATTATTTTTCTCACAACTGTAAAGAAATGTTGAAACTTTCAGTTTTTTTTTTTGTTGTTTTGCATTTTGTAACGTCTCCCAATTTGATGAAAGATTTTATGCTTAAAGTTCTGAAAATATCTCCAAATATTTCTTCATAGTTTTTTTAAAAACTTTTTATTCCATTTATTCTTGTAAAGGTATATTTATATATCCTCGAATATGTTAACAAAAAAAAAAAAAAAAAAAAAATGAAAAACCTCATTTAAATAAAGGAAAGAGCATTTAGACAAAGACTAATTGACGGTAAAGGGGTCAGAAACTAACCTCGGTTAAGATCATGTGTTGTATTACACAATAAAAAATTCTTATAAGCATGGTATAGCTTTGAATGCAGACGCGATGTTGTCTTCAGTTCGGCAAGATCAAACACACATGCATGCAACATTGGCCGTAAGATATAAGATTATTTAATTTTACGTTATCTTTCAATGATTATTTAATAAGAAAATAGTTACCTTGTGATAGTATCTCATAGCCTGTGATCGCCTCCAATAAGCTAACTGTGCGCTCCTTGATTTGAAATAAGTTTTCATAAGTACGGAAAAATATAAGTACAACTTTCCAAATGACCGATTTGAAAATGCAAATAAATGATAAAACTGAGAAGGAGAGAGAGGGGGGGGGCAAATCGCCACCCCTTCACGCCATCACTAAAAGATGAAGAAACCCAAATAATTTCAAACGAGTTATAAGTTCGAGGAGTTTGTGATAAGCTGATCCGTCTTTACACGGATCAAGCTATTAATCCTCAGCCGATCGTCTCGGATAAAAAGGTTGTGTCTATGCGTTTAAAGAAACGTTTTATATAAATCCTTATTTAGAAATAAACAAGCCCTTGTGCCCGGCGTTGCCCGGGTGTTTGGAGGTGTGTGTTGAGCAAAAAAAAAAAAAAAAAAAAAAAGTTGTAATAGGCATGTAGGCTTCAACCTGTACCGTCAAGGAGGAAAAGAACGTGAAAAAAACCCAAAAAAAACGTGACGTCTTTGCTGTTGCGCCCATTGCCAAACCGGAAATGACGTAGGTTTAAATTAAGGCTAGACAATCGAAAAGAGGGGATGACTTGTAAAAAAAAAGCCACTCCTCCCTTTAGAAAAGTGGCCATTTAAGGGTGAAGAAATTAATGTTTTTGGTCAATGTTTCGATATTTGTCATCTGAATGATAGAGCTTCAAAAAGATACCGATTTCCTGAAAATCCGTCGCCTCTGTCAAAAGTTTTTGAGAAACATACATACAAACATACATACATACATTTAAACAGATAGTGAGATTTATATTACAGATGTTTTATTTTACTACTAGCAGGAAGATCCAACGTTGCCCGAGATTGAATGAGGATCAACGAATGTTCCAATACATTTATTGTCATCGAAATCGGTGAAATCGCACATTTTTCGGTCAAACTGATTGACTGTTTGCTCTAGTCGGGGACCTACCATGGTACATTGGCATAAAGCTTTGCATACCTCCTTGTAATGACAATATATTGTAGCCTACATTGTACTGTAGAGAACCTATTATTGATTTTTAAAATTATTTTCATATAATGGCTTGAATTAAAGTTTAACATGCAGAAGTCAAGTATCATGGTTCAGTTGTTCTCTAAACAGAAGCATTGATTTCAAACGTGCCCCTGTCTTATCAAAGAATCTACTGTTGACTTTATACCCTAGGTTTTTCTGCTTCTGTGGTGAAAAAAAATTCTCAAATGCACTTGTGGTGTTAGGCTGTATAATGATGTTAACTTTGGTTAAATTCGAATTGTTTCTTCTTTAATTGGATTTTTTGACTATCAATTGTTAAAACTTATCAAAGGCATTCCGATAGAAAACCTGTCTACATACACTCCAAGACACATGAAGTACTTTTGATTAAAATTTAAATGAAAAAAAAAAAAAAAAAAATACAAAACAAATGGGTTCAGCCATTTTGCAGCCTATAGAGAAAAAACAACACACAGTGTTTTTTACTGCTAGAGAGCTAAATGTTTTTGTTTCGATTCTAGCTGATGGTATTTAAGTCATATTTTTTAACTTTTGAAATGATTACTACATATGGAGTACAATATAATGATCGATATATTATTGGCTCTATAATAATAAATACGAAATCTGCATGAATTAAAATATCATATTTAAGCGTATTTTATGATCGGGTAATATAAAAAAAAACATCATGGAATATTTTCATTTTTACAAATACTCGAATTATTATTTTATTTTTTTTTATTAATACTTATTAAAATATAAACATTTTTATTATGAGAAATTCAGTAGTTTTATTTTATAAATGTACTAGAATATTATATTTTAAAAGCTTCAAGATTATTGACCGGTGATTGGCTTGATCAAGAGGGCGTATATATTAGTGGTGGGACTCTTCAACCTTCAGAGGAGTGTTACCGAGGACTAATTATTGCTTAACATTTCATCCGTTGCATCTTTTGTCGGAGTATCATTATGACTTATCTTAAATGTTTTTCTTGCAATGTTTTGGCCAATTTACTATTAGCCAATTTTCAGTTGTGTCTTGTCAAGCTCTGAGTGTAACGTTACACATGCGTTAACGTGTTTGCACACGCGGGGTCCAACACGTTGTAGCAGAGTAGGTTGCAAGGAACAAGTAATAAATCGACTCCTTTTTTTGTTTTTTCTTTTGTAAGAACAACATTTACTTTTTTTTTTACATGGAGGTCACCACTTATCAAGGCCTGGAAGCCACTCGGGGATAAGGGTTATTGCGCGTACAGTAATCAATGGGATAGTATCGTAGTACTTGTTAGTATTGGAGATTTCATAAAGTGTCTTAAGGGGGTTATTCATCGGGAATTTGTTTATATTGGACTTGAAGACATCCAAGTTGTAGTCAGGTGGGAAACAGGCAAAGGAAAGAGAGTTCCACAGTCATACACTTCTAAGAAAGGAGCTTTGCTCATGGAATCTACACTTTGATTTAGGCACAGATGAAGAGTGGGGAAAATTAATGTCAGTGGTTTCAGCTAGACGGGTGTTTATACGGAACGATTGGCGAGGGGGGGACCAGAGATTGGAGCTCAGACGAGCACTTGGCATGGAGATAACGATAAAACTTCTGGGTATTTTTCACCAATAAAACATGATCGTGCCCCTTCTGTCCTCTTAAACGTTCACCTGCGCGTGCTCTCAAATGTGCTCCTCTGTCTGAGCACAGGTTCGTTTTTATAGGGTTTTTTTTTTTTCTATTTTTCCTACCGTGATATCTTTTCACTCATTGTTTAGCATGTGCGTACAGCCGCTATACTCTCTTACACGAGATCAAACTTCAAACGGAACCTGTTATTTAATTCGAAAAATAATTAGGCTATAACTTAATTCTATTCTTCGCATTGTTTCTGTACTAGAATCTTCAACCTTCAGAGGAGTGTTACTGAGAACAAATTATCGCTTAGCACTTCCTCCGATGCATCTTTTGTCTGAAGTTATTATCACAGATAAATCAATTCTTTTTGCTTTGATTTGTTACCATGGAAACATGATATTTTGGTGACTGAAACTATTTTAGCGGATAGACCAAGCGAACGACGGCCGAGCCTCCATTATCGCCTCACCCAGTCTTGGCCTTGTGCCATATCTGATTTTATAAGGAAGATTTACTATCTAGCGATTTTTTTGTTGTAAAGTTGTAAAAGACAAATAAAAAAAAAGTCATTTCTTTTGTGATAAAATTATGAGATATCAATTCTTTCAGATTGCTCCAAGAATTTGTCAATTTATTTATTTGTATTTATTTATTTATTTTTTTTTTTTTAGGAATTGTACTCAGAAATCTCCAGGGCGAAATATTTACTGACAGCTCAAGTGTGAGTTGGGGGAAAAAACAAGACCACTTGACCCATTGTTGTCGCTCGGCAAACTAACGCTTGAAACATGAAAACTGTCCACTTTCAGAGCTAATATTTGTATTTAACTTCAAACCAAGAAATCGTAGAAAATTCAGGTTAATTGTTTGAGAGTAATTCTAACAGTCTTTTATACTTGCTAAAAAGGGAAACAAGTCATGACGGAATATAGAACACGTCTTGAATTCAGAATATTACTCACTTCCAGGAGGGTAAAACAATAAAAACACAAGACAAAAAAAAAAAAAAAAAAAAAAAAAGTGAAACATGCATGGTCCCCGGTGAGTGCACGGTGAACGAGGCATAAAAAATGACTAAGTTCAGTATTGCCCCCCCCTCCATTTACCCCCAAAAGTCCCCAGGGTACGTCAAATCCTGGTGAAAATTAACAAACAGTGCAGTTTTAAGCCTTAACATATGCAAATTTGAGTTCTGCACTATGCAAAAAAGAAATGCCTAAGTCCATTTGCACCCCCCTCTTCTAATTTAGCCCAAAAGTCCCCTAGAGCTGTATATATTTAAATCTGAGTTCAGCACCATGCAAAACTGCTAAATAGACATACACAACATTTTTTGGCCAAATATGGTAAAATAGTCCCCAAAAATGGAGTTTTTGTTAGCCCTAAAAGAGCCAGGAGTTATCGCGAAGTATAGACAAACAAAATTATATAGAAATCATTTAGTTACAACTTTTCAGAAAGTTTTATAAAAATCCAAGGCATCAGTTTTTTTTTGTTTTTTTTTTTAATGAGCATAAAAGTGTCAATTTTAGCCATTTTAACCCAAAAGGCACCCCTAGGGGGGGGGGGGCAACCGGAGTTTTCCCGGAAAATCAGTTTTTTTTTTTTTTTACTCATATCATTTTTAATGTTTGTGCAAAATTTCAAAAAATTTCAAGGCGTAGTTATTGAGAAAAGTGCGGACGGACAAACGGATGAACGGACAAGAGTGAATTCACAAGTCCACTCTCCTTTTGTCAGGGGGCCAAAAAACAATACAGCAAAAAAAAAATTTTGTGTGTTTCATGTATTTTTTTTTTACTTGTTTGAATGATACTCATGTTTAACCGAAATGACTACGTTCGAATTAGGTTAGAAGTTTTTTGAACATGACCAGTTAGGTTAGAGTATGGGTTAGCGTAAGACTTTAGTTCAGGGCTAAAATAATTTTTTTTTTTTTTGTTTCTGTAAAAGGTGAAGAAAAGTTTCTGCTAGGTTTAGGCGCTTATTGTTTGTACAGGGCGAGAACGAAAACGTATGAAATTCTTGGATTTGTTTTTCAAGCAATCAAAATTTTTGTTTTCACTTTCCAAAATATGGGAGATTTTCTGTGTTCGTTAGTGCAGACAACAAATCAATCAAAGAGAGGAGGAGGAGAGAGGGAGAAATAGAGTGCGAAGATAGATAGAGAGGAACGAGAGAGAGAGAGAGAGAGAGAAGACAGAGAGGAACGAGAGAGAGAGAAGATAGGGGGCGAGAGAAGGAAAGGAAGGATAAAGAGAGAGGTGGGGAAGAAGAAAAAGATAGGGAGCGAAGAAGAAGGAGGGGTAGGGAAGGAGAAGGAGAGGAGGCAAGGAAAAGAATAGAGGAAAGAAAAGTTGAGGAAGAGAGGAAAGAAAAGAAGAAGAGAGGAAAGACAGGTTGAAGATAAAAGAGGTGAAGAAAAATGAGACAAGAAGGGGAAAGGAAAGAGGAAGAGGAAAAGGAAAGAGGAAGAGGAAAAGAAAGCGAGGAAAAAGAAGATTTGCGACAAGGTATTGTAAAACTTGTTTCTTCCTTTTCTAAGTGGAAAGTGCCCGAAACAAAACAGTAACGACAGAAGCTCACCTAAAGGAAAAAAGCCAGACACATTTGTAGAGAATAAAAAATATTCTCCAGGCAAAACTCTTAACCTTTGAGATGTTCACTCGCTTTTGTTATGAAATGCCCAGTAGATATCGCATTCACTACTTGACAAAATGAAAATATTCAATACTAGTAAAATACTCAAATATTACATTTACAACTATGGTATGTCTGATAAAAAAAAAATTCTTTTCACGTCAAAAACGCACCAGATGTTTTAAAATATTTTATTTTTATTCTATTTCTATAAAACAATCATCTTGAGAAAGTATTGAAATAAAGACAAAACGTTGATGAATATATAAATTTTAGTTTCATCTTTTTACTCACACACACTGTTTTATGCACGAAAAAGGTACTTGTACAGCTTAAGCAAGATATTAAAAAAATTAAAATATCGAAAAAAAAAAAGTTATATTGTACGTATACGTTTTGACATGAAGATCTCCGAAAAAAAAAAAAAAATCACTTAATTTGATCGTTTTTTTTTTTTTTTTTTTTTTTTTTTTTTTTCCAGCGGAAAAACACGTTTTTATGAGAGCGCGTTGAAGTCAGTCATCTTGGATTTGTTTGTGTAAAATTTTTGTTTGAATTTTAGAAACGACATGGGAGATACCTCCATGTACAGCGCCGACACTCCCTCCCCATCTTTAATAACTAGCTTTTCTTCCTAAAAATCGAACCTTTTGCTTGGTATCATAAAAATTATTTTTTTGCTGTAAAAAAAAAAAAAAAAGAAAAAAAAATTATTAAATGAAATTAAGTGAAATTTTTTTTCGGAGAACTTCATTCCATAACAAATACGGACAATTTAAACTTTTTTCGATATTTTCATTTTTTTAATGTCTTCACTAAACTGTACAAGTACCACGAAAAATATTTAATAAATAGCGGAATTAAATATTCAAATGTTTAATAAATAAAATTAATAATAATAAAAAAAAAAAAACGTCACAAATAAATGGATCGGCGTAAATAAATATAAACAAAGGGCATGCAACTCCCTCAAAACGCACAGAATCGCTAATTAAACAAAAAACAATCAACAATATATATACCAGCAGGATGCTTGGCGTTGCCCGGTGAATCTTTCATTTTTGGTTACGTCGCATATGACGTCATAGCATATATATATATATATATATATATATATATATATATATATATATATATATATATATATATATATATATATATTATACATACAGTGATATGAAGTCATGGCGGACGTCATTGTGAACACACAGAGTCAAGAATACGGATTTATATGTACACACACACACACGTGTGTGTGTATGTATATATATATGTGTGTGTGTGTGTGTGTGTGTGTGTGTGTGTGTGTGTGTGTGTGTGTGTGTGGAGAGAGGGCTCCCGTAAGCCGTGGTGAAGGCAACCTTTCTATAAGAAGCAAATCTCTGATCTAAAAAACCATAAAGCGGAAGACTATTACCCGCATTAAGCTGGTCTGCAGTTTAATTTGTTGCTGGCTATCTTGCTCTTGCTTGTTGCTGGATCTCAACATTTTGAACCGAGAGAGAGACTTAGTTGTCGTACAAAGCTAAGACTCTGTAACATCATCTTTGTATAGATACTCCCTCAGGCATTTGGGCTCATGGATTTTAAATGTCTGAGGGAGTGGCACTCGTCTGACAAGACGTTGCACTCATCATGTGTGTGTGTATATATATATATATATATGTGTGTGTGTATGTGTGTGGACACCCTGGTAAGAGTAGCTGCACGTGTAATTGTGAGGCAAAGATTGCGCAATATCCAACCACACCTCTACTGAATTGGCACTGCTTGAGTCCAGTGGCAACGAGAGGCCCAAGACTGACTGGGAACAATGCCGAGATAAGTAGAGAGCACACATGGCACCTAGTATTCCTAAATGGTCACCCATTTAGTACTGACTAGGCTCAACGTTGCTAATGTGTGTACGTATACACGCACACACTAGAAAATGCCTGGATGCGAGCGATTTGTAAAGCATTAGGTTTTTACTTTGGGGGCGGGGCAGGCGCTGGGCTGTCCCACACCCAAACTAATTGGGGGCGGAACAGCAATAAGTTGCTATATGATTCATTCCCCCCCCCCACCGAAAATATGCAATCTATAAATCCTAATGATATGTTAATTAGTTTATAAGTTTATTGAATACATATTAGTCGCACTTATACAGAGGTTACTCAAATTCTTTTCGTTATTACTTTTTCTATCTTCTTGAAGTTTTTTTTTTTTTTCTATCTTCTTGAAGTTTTTTTTTTTTTTTTTTAGGATTTTTAAAGTTAAATTCAATTTATATAGTCGCTTGTTTATTAAATTGTTAAATGACAGTACAAAATAGTTAACACAGCCAAGCTCCCCATGTTAAGAATGACTTTCTAAATAAAATTTTAGCATGGTCTATAAACTGCATGAGTACCGAATTTTTGAGCATTTATTACTGCAAACAATACACAAAATGGTCAATAAACAAATATATAAAAAAAATGTCACCAAAAGCAATATAAGTTACGTTTCTACCTACCTGGCTAAGTTTTTGGTCTTTTGCCTTATTTTCAAGCATTTATTAAATTTTAAACGCAAGTAGTGCCGAACACTCGAGTTAAAATAATACGAAGATAGCAGCCATGAGAGTGTTAACTATGGAGTCTCAATAGTCGCTCCAAACTCGAAAATAAAATAAAATACCGATAGCAATCAACCCAATAAATGTCACCATATTGTTTAACTTTAATGCCCGGCACTATTTACGTTTCAAACTTGATAAACGCTTTAAAATAAGTTAAAACACTAAAAAATGCATCCAAGTAGGTATAAGAGTAACTTATACTGTCTTTGGTAACATATATATATAAGTGAAAATGTGTGTGTGTGTGTGTGTGTACATTTCCCTACCAAATAACTGTCAATTGACGTAGGTAACTTGAACATGGGTCAAACTTTTTATTTTGATTTGAAGCCAAAACAATACATGTTAAGGGGTCAAAATTGGGGCCAAAGTTTAAAAAAAATTGAGCTCTGCGGTCTCTGCGAAATTACTCAGACAAATTTTGGTCTAAACATTTGAAATCTTACATAAAGTGTGTTCACACGTAAGGCAAGTTATCAACAGTACATAAGGGCCCGGGCAAAGCCGGGCTGAACTGCTAGTTTGTCATATTTGTTTCTTAACTTTTTTTGTGTGTGTGTTGTTCATCATAATAAATGCTAAAAAATTCAGTACTTGTGCAGTTTTCCTCCGCGCTAAATTAACATTTAGAAAGTCATTCTTAACATGGGGAGCTGTCCATGTTAACTATTTTGTACTTTCACCTAACAATTTAACAAAAGATACCCTATAAATGATAGGTTCATTAATTTAGGCACGAATCCTGTACCCTGAACTATATATATGGGCTTGAGGTTGTTGCCTGTCTAGCCGCACTGAGGAGCTGTGAAACAGCGAAACAGTACTGTATGTGGATGACTATAATGCTTCTCATCTTGAGTTGAGCATATTGAGAAGTGATACAAAAATTACCATCAGCGTATAAAGCGATGCTCTTTGTGTAAACAAATAGAGCTTAGGTAGTTCGGACGATGTCAAAACATCGTTAAACTCATGACTCGATCAGCAGCCGCCGATAGCGTAGTGGTTAGGAGCCTTGACTGTCGTACAAGCGGTCGGGTTTCAATCCGGGCTTGAGAGGTAGTTGTCTGTCTAGCTGCACTGATGAGCTGTGAAACAATACTGTGTGTGTGTGTGTGTATATATATATATATATATATATATTATATATATATATATATATATATAACACTAGCACGCCGGCCAGTGTTTCCCGGCTGTAAAATACACTTAAACGATAATTTATGAAAATTTTGCGTTTATTATAGTCAATTTTCTATTGATTATTATATTGTACCCAATATATAATAATGATTTTAAAAGTAAAAAAAAAAAAAAAATCACTTGGGGGACTATAGCTAGAATCGAAACCAAAACATTTACTAATCCAACCTTAATTGTTACTGTTCAAGCTATCATCATCAGGATAAGAAATAATTAAAAATTAACTGATTTTAACATACAAATATATATTTGCACATGCATACTAGGGCGTTTTAAGTCAATATGCACTTGTCAACTTCGAGTTTTTTTTTTAATTTTCAATCCTTAGCAGCTATTTTTTTACCGGCTAAAGACCAAATCGAATTTGTTCCACAACTCTGACTCCCTACATATCAAGTTTCTAGTCGGTAGACTAAAATTTGACAGAGCAGTTTGATAGGGACTGTTCCACACCTACCCAAACAAGTTTACTTTTATATGTAGAGATTATGTAAATATAGAGATCCCGGAAAACAAATGACACAACGCTGTCATTGTTTAAATAGTGCTTCTGCAGTTACGAACAGTGCTATTTTTATGAAAGGATTTTAAAATTAAATCTTTTGAAGGGGGAGGGGGGCTCCTTCAGTCTGACAGACTATGGATACCCACGAAGGGGCGCCTGCACGTGAAATTTTTGTGGCAGGAGGTGCACAATCTCCAACCACACCTCTCCTGAGTCGACATTGTTAAATACCAGTAGCAAGTGAAGTGTATGTACAGGATGACTGGAAACAATGCCGAGATAAGCGGAGAGCACATACAGCGCCTAGAATTCTCAAATTGTTACCCATCTGATACTAACCAGGCTCAACGTTGCTTAACTTCGGTGATCTGACGGGAACTGGTGTGTCAATGCGATTATGCCATATAGGTTAGAGTACAGAATAGTTAACCCCCCTCTCCTACCATGCTAAAAATGGCTTTCTAAATAGTAATGTTATTATTTCAGCAGGATTGTAGACTATACAGAAACAGCAGCGATTTGTTTCCAACAGGCAGTGCATAACCATAACATATCATTACGTGTTTTTCCAACTTTCTCACCAGTTTCTTCAAGCTGGGGTTGGGGCATCCTACCGGATGCCAGACATCTATCCGCTATCTCATGCATTCCAACTGAGTGATCTTTTTTTAAGATTCTAATTTCCACTTTTAGCGCAATTGTTTGAATCTCTTTTGCACTTGGTTCACAGAGTATATTTGCTAGGTAGTTTTTGAAATCCTTTTTTATGAGTCCAGTTGCTCCTATAATTACTAGAATGATTGATAAAAATCTTCCTAAGATTCCAGTTTCTTTTCATGTTGTTCATAATGCCTTGTTATTCCGTTATTTATTCTCCCTCTCAGCTCTATATAACCCAGCATCATTAGGGGCACAAACTTCTTCCAAGGTTCCTTCTTTCTCTTTCTGGTCCCATATCACTATGTCAGATTTAATAAATGTGTAATTCATTATATTTTTATCTGTGTGGGAAATTGGTTGTGGACAAACTTGGCACAATACGAAGACAACATAGTTAAAATGAAGGTAAAAATGGCTGCCGTTAAACAATGGCCGAATTTAAATGATAGTACAACGTAGTTTCGACTACATATACTTTTAGACTTGCTTGTCATATTTGAACTTACAATTTTTTTTTTTTTAAAGATGTCAGGCATTTTCCTGTCTATTCTTATTAATTATTGAGTTCAGTCGTTTATCTTTCTTTTTTTTTTTTTTAACCCCCCTTCTTTTTGGCTCTCATTTTTGAACTCTTGCAAGGTAAAAGACAATATTTTGATTGATTGATGACGAGCTGGTTGGCTGCCGACCAACCGAGTTTCGTCAATTTTGAAAATGACCTTCCGAAAATGACCTTTTGTTTGCCAAGTTATTACGATGTTGACTATAATGCACCGAGATCAATTCACAGAAGATATGTTGGCCGAAGAAAAAGAAATAAATTTAAAAAACAAAAACAAAAAAAAAACCCCAAACAAACAAACAGAAAATATTTAAATGTTACTGTTGTGTAGGAAATGGCCATAAAGAAAAACGCAACAACAAGTTTTAGTTGCAAAGAAATATTTGTACGATTTAGATTCTTTGGGCTCATCTTGAATTTCATTTTCACAAAGTTTCGGTCGATGTAACCTCCGACCTTCGTTAGGTGTATCTTGTCGAACTTAGAAATGTTTCTGTTCAACTCGGGAATTTAGAAGGAACCCTTTGTTTAATCCATGGGGGTAGCATGCTCTTGTTCCATCAGCCATAGCTGGATAAAGGTCCTAAGTAATTCGCAAAAAAACCAAAAAAAACAGGTGCGCGTTTTTGATTGACGTGACGGCGATAGGTATTCAGCAGTTATTTTGTGCGGGATAGTTTTGAATAAATGGGTTTGTTTGTTTTTAAAAACCCGCTCCCTCGTCTCGAAATGAAAGCTACAGTCTGATATGACGAAGTCGACATTGACCAAACTGGCTCTGGGCCTGTGATTAGAGTCGAGGTTCGCTTTTTTTTATACCGAAAAGCGAATGTAATGCGTGCCGATGCGGGAAATGTGGAATAATTAAGGTTTGAAAGTCAATAAAATTAAATAGAGGCGAGCTCCGTGGATAATTCGTAGATATTACAATTTATAGATGATATAAAAAGTTTTAAAAAGTTGTGAAGCGAGCAAGCGCTTGTTTGAAAGAAGCCTTTCGTGGACATCGAGGAAAAGCGAACATACATACATACATTTTCGCTTTTATATTTATAGATTAACTACACAAATTATTTCACTACAAATCAAATCGTGTTCCTTCCTTTTCAATGTAATTTATAAGTAAATAAAGAACGTATTCTAATCTTTAAAATCCGTAATTCAACAAAATGTTCAATTGCTTTTAACGCATAAACAAACCACTTTTCTCCCTTTCAATTTTTTTTTTTTTTTTTTTTAATTAATATTGGATGGGTTTCAGTATAAATCATCGTGTTCTTTACCTTTCTTTTTTAAATTCAATTTTTAAGTTTTCTGTAAAAAATTCTGCTCAATATCGACTGTCTATGTGTTCCGCATATCTTGCATGCTAGGACCTCGGCGATGACGTCATTTTTCAGCTGATAGGCCATCTCTTACGGTGGCCGTGCTCTCACACCAATCCTGTGTTTTGTTTGCAGTGTAATAGGAAACACCGTCCTGTTGAAACGTGAAGGGCCTATCCTCGAAATACTTTTGCGTAGGAATCAGAATATCCTCAAAGTACAAGTTTGCATTAATTTTTGGAGCCTTCTTTAACAAAAATGAGAGGTGACCTCCAACTCTGAGATGGCAGCCCAAACCATTACCAAAGCAGATTTTTGGTGACGGAAAACAGGTTTCACGGAATAGGGAATGCTATCCGTACTCTTTGCCAAAATCCTGTCATTGTGCAAGTTGAATTTGGCCTCGACAGTGAACATTTTCTCGTCAGAAAAGATGATTTCACCAGCGTCCGTGCCATCTGTCATTCGATTCTAGAAAATCTGGGCTCTTTCCAACCTTTTTTTGTTTCTACAATGTCGTCTACTCGTCATCTTCAAGATCTTTAACAATGGTTCTAACGCTTTTTTCGTCAATTTCCAAGCTTCTAGCCATTTCCTTCATGCTTCTCTTGGGGTTTCTCCTTATTCGCTCCCTAATGACCTTACGACGTTGCCCGATATTAAACTCAATGTTAAATTCCTTCAAGAAAAAAAAAAAAAAAAGAAATGAAGAAAAAACCAAAAGGAAAGAAACGTTATGTTTCTTTGTTCACTTCTTGTAATTAAAGATTTTTTTTTTAAATACTCGAGCTGAGATCGAAAACCAAGACATTGAGTCAAGTACGATAACTATTAGGCCAGCTTGACACGTTCTTTAAAAAGTGTTTTCAAACCTACTTATTCTTAACATAATGTGAACGATTCGCACATGCGCAGTCGTAAAACAGTTGACAAACAGATAAAAATCCGATGACCTGCAAGTACCAATTTTTCAACCTTGAACTCGTAACAACCCTTTATCTGGATGAAAACCGATTAAAACCTCCATATACAAAATTTCAAGTTTGTAGATAAAAAATTCGTTGAGTATATAAGTTGTCCTCACACACATTCTTATATATATATATATATATATATATATATATATATATATATATATATATAGTGTGATCCGAAAGTAACTCATTCTAAAATAGCTATAATTTATTCAAATACTGTAATATGTTTCTCAATTTTTGTATGTATGTTACTTAATGTGTGGTAATTAAATCCATGCTTTTGTTTTATTTTGAGATCTGTTATATTCGGAATTCTTCTTAACAATCAGTGTTCTATTTCTTCACCTTCTTCTATTATATGAATTTGGTTTTGAGTCTTGAAGGGAGAATGCGTGAAGTTATTAGTTCCATCCCGCAAGATTTTCTAGTGAAATCAGTTTATGCGGTTTATGGTCGACTTGATGACAAACCTACTCATTCGCAAACCGACCATCAATCAAGATTAAGTCGAGCGTTGCTCAAATGTTCAAACGCTAAATCGTTCCAAACCGAAACGCCGAAATCCCCCTTCCAATAACAAATATATTCTGCCAGGGATTACATCGAAAGGATGTGGAAGGAAGCAAAACAGCGAAACACGAAAGAATGCGCTATGAATCGGGAGCTTCTAGGTACATATCTGATTGAATTTATGCGGAGACAAAACATTTGACAAAAAAAAAATGCCTCTACTTTCATCTAACAATTTACAGTTTTCATAAAAATCATTTATCTTTTCTTATATAAAAAATCAACTTTTGTTGACAAAAAATAAAGTTTACTGCAAAAGCTTAAAAAATGCAAACTTTCTTGAAAAAGTGTACTTTCTCCTAACAATGGTTTAAGAAAAAAAAAAAAAAAAAGAAAGCATTCATCTTTTCTTGAAAAAAAACAAAACAAAAAAAAAAAAACTTTTGTTGAATAAAATAAAATTTTATAAACAATACTAAAGGCAATCTTCTTAAAAAAATATTCAGTAAATTTATTATTAAAGTTATTTTTTATTTATTGTATTGCTATATTTTTTCCGGTGTGTTTGTTTTGAAATTCGTTTGTGTCTATTACTTCGCACAATCTTGTGATTGCCGGTCGAGCCCAAGCCATGATTGGCGGAAAATCCCAACGATCTACGTCAAGTACTGCAAGAGTACCCGTAAAAGGGTTTCGTTAAATCAGTAATTGTGCCGCTAAAAAATGATAAACTAATATCCCAGCATTGATCAACAGAAAAACTGGCGCTTCTACAGTATTAGGACGAAATATTGTAGTCGATAAGTGAAGTTTTCAGATAAAGAAATGGTTTCTACTGATTTTTTTTTTATCAATTCTAATAAGTTACAATGGTAGCTTCCAAATTATACAGTCGAAATTACCCGAATATTACTGAATTATTAAAACAAACAAACAAAAAAACTTTAATCGTGCAGGTGAAAACTTGCGGCCATCTTGTTTAAATCGAAACGGAAAATTACCTCCCTTTTGAACTCTGTGTCTTACGATCGTTTTCATCAAATTCTATTATTTTTTTTTATTTCCTTTAATAAATAATTTTCTACCTCATCGATTTTCGTAATTTTTGGATATAATCATCTTAAAAATACGAGCAATACGTAGATACCATTGTTTTCATGTGAAATTCAGTTTTACTATTTCCGCAATTTCGTCCTAATAGTGTAGAAGCGCCGAAAAACTCAATTCTGACACATCACAATGCGTTAACAAGTCTTGTATGTCTATTTACTTAGCCTCCGTATGTTCATTAACAAAAGATACATTCTTAAAACTGTTTAGTCGGTTCTGGCAAATATTGGTTCATGTTTTTTTAATGACGGTGTGGAGAGACACAGCAGTGGGCGCCAGTCACGGTTTCAACATAACCGTCTTCATTTAGGGGGGGGGGACGTTGATTTTGAAACCGCGACAAGGGCAATCAAAAGTAGCTTGGGAGTTAGTTGAATCTGTTTGAATTAATTTCGTTGTATTAAACATTTGAATTCCGACGTGCGTAAAGGAGCCAAGGACGGAACGAGAGAGAAAAGCGAACATGTTCACTGAAGCCGGATGTTCTTCATACATTTAGGGTGCGTTAGGGCAAACGAAGAGAAAACAGCCCGTGAAGGAGAGAGGGGGGGGGGTGAAGAAAGAAAAACAATAGAAAATAGAGACGGTGATTTTGAAACCGCGACACGCCCACGGGTGGCGTGTGCCATCTGTGCAGAAGCGTTGGCATTCGAACCCGAAATCCTTCCAAGACGAAAAATAAGATAAATGCAAATCTAGGCATTATCGTGGTTCATGCGGCAATATAAAAGGAAGTTGTTTGTTTTTTGTTTGTTTGTTTGTTTTTTTTTTTCGACGCTAGTGAGATTATCTCGTGCACGTGAGTGTGTTATTAGTTGTGAAGACGAAAAGACAATTACGACGACGCGGTGAGGGCGAAGAAATAGAATACTGATTGTTAAGAAGAATTCCGAATCCGACCCTTTTTTCCGCTTTCACAGCGTTTCGCCGTGAAAGAATCACGAACACAATTTCGACGTCGTTTGCTCTCAACTCGAACGGATTTGCGTGACTAAAATAGGGATTAATTTCCGGCAAAAAAAAAAAAAAAAAACTATCAACAATCTTAAATTTTTTTTTTATATTCCAGAGTTTGACAAGCTGCACTTCAAGACTGTGAGAAGGTTTATATTGGCACGAACTTCCCTTATTTTCCCAAACTGCCTTTATTTTCTATTTTACTCCTCACATATCATGAGCGAGGTTTATGACAAGGGGGGAAAATTGCTGTTTTCTGAGTTGAAAGTTACATGGACAGAAACGTTGTGAGAATAACACTAGCGATGAGAACAGGTCTCGTAAATAATCCAAATAATATCGATCAAATTGTTTATTGTCGAGGATTGTTATGATGCCTGTTCTGTTTTCTTGGAATTTACACGATTATTTATTTATTTTTTTTTTTTTTGGGGGGGGGGGTATTTACAAATTTACGGTGCAAAAAAACAAAACAAAAAAACAAAACAAACAAAAAAAAAATACATGAAATTGTTTGGTTCAATCGGTAATTATGCTGCCAAAGAAATTTCAAGACAATAAACGACAAAGAAAACAATGAAGAACAATCAAGGAAACAATGGATTTGTCGCAGAGAATTCGATTTTATCTGTGCTAATTAGATATTAACGCGAGACTAATTCATTTGTCTTCTCGATAATCAAATATATTTTGCAGTTTCACCCAAAGTTGTAAATAAATTTCCCAGACGATTTTCCCATTGGAAAACATTTTTATAATCACATTTGGATAGCAAAGCAAACAGAAAAGTTAAATGGTTACATCGTTAGGAGTCCGACGGTATAAAATGTCGGGAAAAATTACATTTTCTGCGATAATTTTCTAAGAGACACCATTAAATCAATTCTTTCTATTTTCGACAGGAACAATTATTGCAGAACCTAATGCAACGAGACAGTCTTTTTTTTTTTTTTTTTTCTTGGCGCCAGACACATCTATACGTGTCTTTAACGTCCAAACAATTGCCGCGTAACTTTTTGGAAGATCGGCCAAAATATCGCGGAGGGGGGGGGGGCAGTGACTGAGGCGTGATCGAATTTGGCATGGAGGACATTTTGTGCATGCAGAATTTGGATGGCGTTATTAAAGGTTTTTTATGATCAATTACGTCTGCGATTCTTCAAAGGAAAGTGAATGGAAACACGGAAACAATGGAGATATTTATGCTATCATGAAACCAACGTGTCTGTCTGCCTGTCTGTCTGTCCGTCTTTTAGTCTAGTTTATGGCATATTAACACTTTTTGGTCTCCTAACAATAGTAGGATGAACCTGTAAATTCACCCTTGTCCGTTCGCCCGTTCGTCTCTCCTAGGGGATGCCTTTCAGGTTAAAATGGCTAAAATTGACACTTTTGTGCTTATTAAAAAAATTGAGAGCTTGGATTTTTATAAAACTTTCTGAAAAGTTGTAACTAACTGATTTCTATATAATTTTGTTTGTCTATACTTCGCAATACTCTTTTAGGGCTAATAAAAACACTATTTTTGGGACTATTTTACCATATTTGTCCGAAATTTTCTGTGTATGTCTATTTAGCAGTTTTGCATGATGCTGAACTCACATTTAAATATGCTAAGGTCTTTGGGACTTTTGAGACTAAATGGGGGTGGAGGCAAATGATGGACTTAGTCATTTCTGTTTTTGCATGAGGCAGAACTCAAATGTACATGTTAAGGTCTAAAACTGCACCGTTTGTTCATTTTCACCAGGATTTGACGTCCCCAGGGGACTTTGAGGGCTAAATGGGGGTGGGGGCTGAACTTAGTCATTTTTCTTTAATACCTCGTTCATTGTGCACTCACGGGGGACCATACATGCTTCACTTGTTTACTACTGAATTTAGTCATTTTAGTTTCATTTATCTGTCCTGTTGTGGATGGAGAAGTGATAAGGTATGTATTCTCGTGTATGTGGTGTCTATATAATTTGACATGGCCGTGACCGTCTGTCTTCTGTGTGTTTACATGTATATCTACAGTCATGGATGGGTGTGTGTGTGTGTGCATGCGCGCAAAATATAAATGATCTCAAGACACACTTTTTCTCGTTCTTGGTCGGTGGCCCCTCGCGACGATTCCCGCCTGTTCCCCAAAAACAAAACGATATTATTGTTTGGAGAAATCTTTATATGACTTCTATCGTTGCCAGAGCATCCTTGCATCACTGAATCGATTCAGATCTTTTTCCTTTTTTCGTTTTCTCAGCTTGAATCAAGATTCTCTCGTTGACTGCAAACTGTCGATCTGAAAACTGACGAACTCGAACTGCGAAACGCATGTGAGTCCCTATTTATTTTAAGGTCTATGTGTCGGCTGGTAACGCCCGTTAACCAGCTTGCATTCAAAACGCACTGACCTGCCTCGTGACCTTTGCTAGCATGCAGGTGCACGCGTTGACAATTAAAGTCAATGGGTTTAAAACCTGTCAGTCACCACCCTTCCATCTGTGTGCATTTAACTTAGAACACAAACCAGTTGCGTTCAACTTAATATCGCGTTAAGCACGTTGTTGACATACAACATCGATTTTAGACAGATCAACACTTTATAGGCGGTTTAATACTCAATTTCCAGCACCCTAAAACAAAGTTTCCGACCATGGTTATAGTCTTTGGTGTGGTTTCAAGTGAGGACCGCATCATGCCACCTCACAATCTAAGTCGGCTTGAGAGTCAACACCAAAGTGTACCTGGACGTGCTGAAGAGTGTAGCAATCCTTTGGTGAAATCAGATGGCCACTGGCAGACCTGATTGAGGCAGCAGGACTTAGTGTCGGCCCACAAGTCCAAAGAGACCCAGGCTTGGCTTCAGAAGGACGGCTACAACTTTGTACATTTCTCTCACTAGCCCCGCTCTTCCCCCGACCTTAACTCGCTGGACTACTTCGTTTGGTCGTACATCGAGAAAATCACCAATATGACCTCCCACAACATCAATGCCAGCCTGATCACCGGCATCTACCGAATATTTGCCGAGCTTCTTCTGGCGCTTGTGGAAAAAGTATGCTTCCAGTTCTGGACCTGTATCAAGGCGGTGATTGAAGCTGAAGGTGGCTACATTGAATAGATGTCAGAACTACTACATAATCAAGGTACCTGAATTGACTTTCCAATAACAAAATAAAGGTGTAGTGTTGTTTTCTTTAGGGTGACACTTTTATCGCTCCACCCTGAATTCGTAGGCAAATCATGTGACTACTATTTTTTGCAATTTTGTGTACGTCCAACTTGGAGCCTTCTTTTGCACAAATGCGATCACTTTTTTTAGAATTTGTTTTTGGAGTGTGCCTCCTGTTTCCATTCGTGCAATTGGCCAATAAATATATGATCGGAAGACATTTCTATATAATTGAATATAAATTCCGCAGACCTTTCCATTATCTTTATCCATTCCCAAGCAGGCTCCTGTATGATATCACTTCTAAAATCTGGAATTAATGAAACAGATCCTACAGTAACCAAACGCAGTAGACCAAGCTGACAGTTATCTCTGGTATCTACCGCACCACTGCGGCCACCGCCGAATTATGACTTGGCCGAGATCCAGGGAAAATCGGCTAGTCGGCATCTTAATTTCATAATCAACTTTTGTGCTTTTCATGAATGCGGCCGTTTCGCCGGCAAAACTAATCGAAAAACACATCAGGTGACAAAGTCAAGTCAATAGAAGGTCACACGCCATCAAAGAAGCGCGTGTGCTGAGAACGAGTCGGCTGGAAATGCCGGCTTTTTTCTGATGCCAAGAGGCAGAAGAGAATGTCGGAACCGATTTACTTTTCTCCTCGGCCACCTCTCCATCTGCACAGGAAATGTCAAAAAAAGACACAGAGGATCGCCAATGGATACGGCAGCAAGCGGATTACATTTCATGTATTTATCTTCTTGAAGCACATGTGCAGCTATGCATGTGCAGCTATGCATGTGAAACTAAATGCAATTCTATCCAAAGTGTTTAATAGATTTTTGTTCGCATCAAATATTTATGAGATTGCAAACGCACAGCATACTTAACAAAATGAAAACCTGTTTCATTAGTTCATGTTACTTCAAGGAAGGAAAGAGGTCAGTCATTGAGAAGGAAGGAGAGAGAACATGACAGAGAGAGAGATAGACATGTAGATAGCCGAAGAGAAGAGGTGTATAAAAGGGAGAGTGAGAAAGAGATGAGCGAGAGCAAGAAGCCGGAAAAGGAGAGAGAGAGAGAGAGAGAGAGAGAGAGAGAGAGAGAGAGAGAGAGAGAGAGTAGGATGCCCGAAAAGGGAGAGCGCAGGAGGCCAGCAAGGAGAAAGCGAAAGGCTGAAAAAGGACAGAAAAGAGAGAGAGAGCGAGAATGGCAGAAAGGATAGAGAAAGAGAGAGAGGGAGAGAGAGAGGGAGGGAGAGAGGGAGAGAGAGAGAGAGAGAGAGAGAGAGAGAGAGAGAGCAGGACGCCCGAAAAGGGAGCGAGCAGGAGGCCAGCAAGGAGAAAGCGAAAGGCTGGAAAAGGACAGAAAAGAGAGAGAGAGAGAGAGAGAGAGAGAGACAGACAGACAGACAGACAGACAGAAAGGAGAGAGAGAGAGAGGTGAGGGAAAGGTGGGGAGAGAAAGAAAGCCAAAGAGAGCTGGCAAGACAAAAAGAGCTGGAAATACACGCACAATCCATTGAATCTTAACAAACCATACATACTGAAAGATGAATATGAGAAAACAAAGCAGAAAACAATTTCAAAATCGTCCATTCTTGACGTTTTATGCAGTCAAAACGGCATTTATGATGAAAAGGCAACAGTGAATGGCAGTTTATTGTCTATTTTAAAAAAGCTCGTGTACAAAAGAAGGGCATAGCGTACTATCCGCATTTTGAGATGCATAATACGTCTAAAAAGGAGTACAATTCACCAAAAACGAACTTCCGAAACATAAAGACAACACATAAATAAGGATGTCTACAATTCTATCCGTCAATATTACTTTAAACAAATTCTTTCAGAAAAAAAAAGAAGCTTTTAGAGACAATTGATGTAATTTGGCATGTTGAATAAATGATGCTTGTGCACTTTCATGTCACGACAACTTTGCTTGCCGGCTAATACGGTGTGTTTCTGAAATGCTAAAAAATGATGTCACTACAACTTTGCTTGCTGGCTAATACGATGTGTTTCTGAAATGCTCACAAATAATGTCACGACAACTTTGCTTGCCGGCTAATACGGTGTGTTTCTGAAATGCTCACAAATGATGTCACGACAACTTTGCTTGCCGGCTAATACGGTGTGTTTCTGAAATGCTCAAAAATGATGTCACGACAACTTTGCTTGCTGGCTAATACGATGTGTTTCTGAAATGCTCACAAATAATGTCACGACAACTTTGCTTGCCGGCTAATACAGTGTGTTTCTGAAATGCTCAAAAATGATGTCACGACAACTTTGCTTGCTGGCTAATACGATGTGTTTCTGAAATGCTCACAAATAATGTCACGACAACTTTGCTTGCCGGCTAATACGGTGTGTTTCTGAAATGCTCAAAAATGATGTCACGACAACTTTGCTTGCTGGCTAATACGATGTGTTTCTGAAATGCTCACAAATGATGTCACGACAACTTTGCTTGCCGGCTAATACGGTGTGTTTCTGAAATGCTCAAAAATGATGTCACGACAACTTTGCTTGCTGGCTAATACGATGTGTTTCTGAAATGCTCACAAATAATGTCACGACAACTTTGCTTGCTGGCTAATACGGTGTGTTTCTGAAATGCTCACAAATAATGTCACGACAACTTTGCTTGCCGGCTAATACGGTGTGTTTCTGAAATGCTCACAAATGATGTCACGACAACTTTGCTTGCCGGCTAATACGGTGTGTTTCTGAAATGCTCACAAATGATGTCACGACAACTTTGCTTGCCGGCTAATACGGTGTGTTTCTGAAATGCTCACAAATGATGTCACGACAACTTTGCTTGCCGGCTAATACGGTGTGTTTCTGAAATGCTCACAAATGATGTCACGACAACTTTGCTTGCCGGCTAATACGGTGTGTTTCTGAAATGCTCACAAATGATGTCACGACAACTTTGCTTGCTGGCTAATACGATGTGTTTCTGAAATGCTCACAAATGATGTCACGACAACTTTGCTTGCCGGCTAATACGGTGTGTTTCTGAAATGCTCAAAAATGATGTCACGACAACTTTGCTTGCTGGCTAATACGATGTGTTTCTGAAATGCTCACAAATAATGTCACGACAACTTTGCTTGCTGGCTAATACGGTGTGTTTCTGAAATGCTCACAAATAATGTCACGACAACTTTGCTTGCCGGCTAATACGGTGTGTTTCTGAAATGCTCACAAATGATGTCACGACAACTTTGCTTGCCGGCTAATACGGTGTGTTTCTGAAATGCTCACAAATGATGTCACGACAACTTTGCTTGCCGGCTAATACGGTGTGTTTCTGAAATGCTCACAAATGATGTCACGACAACTTTGCTTGCCGGCTAATACGGTGTGTTTCTGAAATGCTCACAAATGATGTCACGACAACTTTGCTTGCCGGCTAATACGGTGTGTTTCTGAAATGCTCAAAAATGATGTCACGACAACTTTGCTTGCTGGCTAATACGATGTGTTTCTGAAATGCTCACAAATGATGTCACGACAACTTTGCTTGCCGGCTAATACGGTGTGTTTCTGAAATGCTCACAAATGATGTCACGACAACTTTGCTTGCCGGCTAATACGGTGTGTTTCTGAAATGCTCAAAAATGATGTCACGACAACTTTGCTTGCTGGCTAATACGATGTGTTTCTGAAATGCTCACAAATGATGTCACGACAACTTTGCTTGCCGGCTAATACGGTGTGTTTCTGAAATGCTCAAAAATGATGTCACGACAACTTTGCTTGCTGGCTAATACGATGTGTTTCTGAAATGCTCACAAATAATGTCACGACAACTTTGCTTGCCGGCTAATACGGTGTGTTTCTGAAATGCTCACAAATGATGTCACGACAACTTTGCTTGCCGGCTAATACGGTGTGTTTCTGAAATGCTCACAAATGATGTCACGACAACTTTGCTTGCCGGCTAATACGGTGTGTTTCTGAAATGCTCACAAATGATGTCACGACAACTTTGCTTGCCGGCTAATACGGTGTGTTTCTGAAATGCTCACAAATGATGTCACGACAACTTTGCTTGCCGGCTAATACGGTGTGTTTCTGAAATGCTCACAAATGATGTCACGACAACTTTGCTTGCCGGCTAATACGGTGTGTTCCTGAAATGCTCACAAATGATGTCACGACAACTTTGCTTGCCGGCTAATACGGTGTGTTTCTGAAATGCTCACAAATGATGTCACGACAACTTTGCTTGCCGGCTAATACGGTGTGTTTCTGAAATGCTCACAAATGATGTCACGACAACTTTGCTTGCCGGCTAATACGGTGTGTTTCTGAAATGCTCAAAAATGATGTCACGACAACTTTGCTTGCCGGCTAATACGGTGTGTTTCTGAAATGCTCAAAAATGATGTCACGACAACTTTGCTTGCCGGCTAATACGGTGTGTTCCTGAAATGCTCACAAATGATGTCACGACAACTTTGCTTGCCGGCTAATACGGTGTGTTTCTGAAATGCTCACAAATGATGTCACGACAACTTTGCTTGCCGGCTAATACGGTGTGTTTCTGAAATGCTCACAAATGATGTCACGACAACTTTGCTTGCCGGCTAATACGGTGTGTTTCTGAAATGCTCACAAATGATGTCACGACAACTTTGCTTGCTGGCTAATACGATGTGTTTCTGAAATGCTCACAAATGATGTCACGACAACTTTGCTTGCCGGCTAATACGGTGTGTTTCTGAAATGCTCAAAAATGATGTCACGACAACTTTGCTTGCTGGCTAATACGATGTGTTTCTGAAATGCTCACAAATAATGTCACGACAACTTTGCTTGCTGGCTAATACGGTGTGTTTCTGAAATGCTCACAAATAATGTCACGACAACTTTGCTTGCCGGCTAATACGGTGTGTTTCTGAAATGCTCACAAATGATGTCACGACAACTTTGCTTGCCGGCTAATACGGTGTGTTTCTGAAATGCTCACAAATGATGTCACGACAACTTTGCTTGCCGGCTAATACGGTGTGTTTCTGAAATGCTCACAAATGATGTCACGACAACTTTGCTTGCCGGCTAATACGGTGTGTTTCTGAAATGCTCACAAATGATGTCACGACAACTTTGCTTGCCGGCTAATACGGTGTGTTTCTGAAATGCTCAAAAATGATGTCACGACAACTTTGCTTGCTGGCTAATACGATGTGTTTCTGAAATGCTCACAAATGATGTCACGACAACTTTGCTTGCCGGCTAATACGGTGTGTTTCTGAAATGCTCACAAATGATGTCACGACAACTTTGCTTGCCGGCTAATACGGTGTGTTTCTGAAATGCTCAAAAATGATGTCACGACAACTTTGCTTGCTGGCTAATACGATGTGTTTCTGAAATGCTCACAAATGATGTCACGACAACTTTGCTTGCCGGCTAATACGGTGTGTTTCTGAAATGCTCAAAAATGATGTCACGACAACTTTGCTTGCTGGCTAATACGATGTGTTTCTGAAATGCTCACAAATAATGTCACGACAACTTTGCTTGCCGGCTAATACGGTGTGTTTCTGAAATGCTCACAAATGATGTCACGACAACTTTGCTTGCCGGCTAATACGGTGTGTTTCTGAAATGCTCACAAATGATGTCACGACAACTTTGCTTGCCGGCTAATACGGTGTGTTTCTGAAATGCTCACAAATGATGTCACGACAACTTTGCTTGCCGGCTAATACGGTGTGTTTCTGAAATGCTCACAAATGATGTCACGACAACTTTGCTTGCCGGCTAATACGGTGTGTTTCTGAAATGCTCACAAATGATGTCACGACAACTTTGCTTGCCGGCTAATACGGTGTGTTCCTGAAATGCTCACAAATGATGTCACGACAACTTTGCTTGCCGGCTAATACGGTGTGTTTCTGAAATGCTCACAAATGATGTCACGACAACTTTGCTTGCCGGCTAATACGGTGTGTTTCTGAAATGCTCACAAATGATGTCACGACAACTTTGCTTGCCGGCTAATACGGTGTGTTTCTGAAATGCTCAAAAATGATGTCACGACAACTTTGCTTGCCGGCTAATACGGTGTATTTCTGAAATGCTCAAAAATGATGTCACGACAACTTTGCTTGCCGGCTAATACGGTGTGTTCCTGAAATGCTCACAAATGATGTCACGACAACTTTGCTTGCCGGCTAATACGGTGTGTTTCTGAAATGCTCACAAATGATGTCACGACAACTTTGCTTGCCGGCTAATACGGTGTGTTTCTGAAATGCTCACAAATGATGTCACGACAACTTTGCTTGCCGGCTAATACGGTGTGTTCCTGAAATGCTCACAAATGATGTCACGACAACTTTGCTTGCCGGCTAATACGGTGTGTTTCTGAAATGCTCACAAATGATGTCACGACAACTTTGCTTGCCGGCTAATACGGCGTGTTTCTGAAATGCTCACAAATGATGTCACGACAACTTTGCTTGCCGGCTAATACGGTGTGTTTCTGAAATGCTCACAAATGATGTCACGACAACTTTGCTTGCCGGCTAATACGGTGTGTTTCTGAAATGCTCACAAATGATGTCCTTGTTCTACTAACTTAAATCCAAACCGTTCTTGTGTTGTTAACCGAAGTGTAAAAACTATAATCACATACAGAGTATGGCAATATTTCTTAATGTATATAGGTATTTAATAAGGCTGTTTGCAATGTGTACGTACATCAAATTCTTGGCCTTTAGGTCAAGTTGGATCACGCGCCTCAAGTTGGTCCACGAAGGGACATCTGTTCCAGATCGGGATCTGATCGTTTACTTTAAACATTTGCTTAAAGTAAAGATCAGATGCGATTGGAGGAGGTTGCCTAGAGTGGAATTTGACAAGAGGTGGTTGCACAGCACTAGTTTGTGCATCCGTTGAGGAGCCAAGTTTCAATACGTATTTCCCCCTTAAGCATGGCACGGGCGGTGCTAGGTCCTTCGGAACCCATCCCGCTTAGGTTCTAGCTAAGTCATTTTAAGAAGACTCTTGACTGGTGGTACAAATGAGATCTTGTTCCTGATTTTATTTTTTGGTACTAGAGAATCTCTGAGTCTGCCCATCTCCTTTGTGCCACATCCTTGTTTTTTCAACATCCCCGGTCACTCCCCCACTCAGGTCACCTTCCAACCCCCCTCCACCCGTTGCTTTGTATTCTCCCACTTCCATTAAGGTATTTTCCCCAATCCCCATTAGGGATCGCCCTGCTTGTTTTCGGTTCCCCGGAAAACAGTGGGGGGGGGGTAAAGTCACCTAGATTAGTACAGGGGGGCCTCACTAACAATAGAGGGCGGCAGCACTAGGGGTCTATCTTCAAAAACCATTTGCACCTAGCTTAATCTCTTCATTAGGATGATAATAGATAGAGAAAAAAAGAATTTTTGAAAAAAAAGTCATTTTTGGCATGTGGGGGACTTTTTTTACGATATTGCCCCCCCCCCCCGGGGGGCCCAAAATCACCATTTGCAGCAAAAAACTTACATTACCCCATAATTTCTAGCCATTTTTGAGGCATTTTTTGGGTTCCTAGGATAAAAAGAAGGGCCAAAATGAGCCGAAATTTGCCCAAAATTACCCGAAACTTAAAATTTCGGCTCATTTTGGCCCTTCTTTTTATCCTAGGAACCCAAAAATGCCTCAAAAATGGCTAGAAATTATGGGGTAATGTAAGTTTTTGCCAACTAAGTCCATTCATAGTCATTTCGGACATTTTAGGAGTAACATAGTAGTAACATGGTAGCCAAATAGCTGATTATTTTTTAAGATTTCGGGTAATTTTGAGCAAATTTCGGCTCATTTTGGCCCTTCTTTTCATCCTATAAACCCAAAAATGCCTCAAAAATGGCTAGAAATCATCAGTCCCAACTATCTATACCAATTTGTATCCATTTAGGACGTTTAGGTGCATGCAATTTTGCATAATGTAAATTTTTTGCTGCAAATGGTGATTTTGGGCCCCGGGGGGGGGGGGGGCACTATCGTAAAAAAAGCCCCCCACATGCCAAAAATGACTTTTTTTCAAAAATTCTTTTTTTCTCTATCTATTATCATCCTAATGAAGAGATTAAGCTAGGTGCAAATGGTTTTTGAAGATACACCCCTAGTACTGCGGCCCTCTACTAACAACCCAGTAGGATTTATTTTTTGTTTTTGATATGAACACTTTTGATCAGTTTTTCCACACTCCACGAACAATCTTTCTCTTAATTCAAAAACTTTTTATTTTCTAATAAAATTGAACTTTATTTTTTCACACATGCATGCATGCACACACACACACACACACACACAAAATTAAAAAAAGAAAAAAAAAATGCATACACAAACACACAGACAACTGTTTATAAATTGTAAATATGTTTTTGACTCTTAAACGCTGGGGATTTATTAGTTAGATTAAGATCCATAGAGTGAATGAGGTATTTTGGTAAATGTTGCCAGTCAATAGTAAGACTCCAAAGTCTACATTTATTACTTTTAATCACTTTAGTTACAAACACCCTGAACCCTTCCCCTCCCCAATCTCTTGTAGGGCCTTGTGCCTAATTTTGTTGTTTAAAAATCTTTTGTTTTTTACTTAATTGTATTCTCAAAATTTTTAAAAGCAATAAAATATATAAACAAGATCAAAGTGTAGTATCTGTTCTTCAGATGCTGCACTTCCATTTCTTGTTCTCTTTCGGTGGAGGATCAGTCCTTCACGACTGAGACAATTTTTTTTTATTTTTGTACCTTTTCTCCACGTTAAAAAACAACCCTGGTGTCGAACTGTCCCGTGGGGAGGCATAGTAAAAAAATAGGTACATCAAATCCGTTGCCAAGTTCACTGGAAAAATGATTGGAACCTTCTTTCTATCCAGTAGATATCTATGCAATTCTCTACCTAAGAGCCAGGTATATGCAAGGATGGAGCATTGCTGTCACATCTGGACAGGAGCTGCTAGGAAGAACATATCCTGCCTTGACAGACTTCAAAATAGACTTGGTAGCTTAGTGGGGGGATGCCCTTTTCTCTTCCCTGCAAACTTCTGTCTGCGTTATCGTTATTTTCATGGCAAGTGCTCGTCTGAGCTCCAATCTATGACCCCCCCCTTGCCAAACATTCATGAGAAACACTCGTTTGGCGGAAAGCACTATCAATAATCCCCCCCACTCTTTATCTGTTCCTAAATCAAAACATACATTCCATGAACAAAGCTTCTTTCTTAGAACTGCACACCTGTGGAACTTTTCCGTTTATCTGCTTTCCAGCTAACTACAACATGGTCGTCTTCAAGTCCAATGTAAACAAGTTCTTGAGCCGTTGCCCTTAATCCAATTTTACACTTCAAATGATTACTATGATATTGTCCTTTTGACGACTGTACACTCTTTAATCCTTATGCTCGAGTGGCCTCCAGGCCTTGATAAGTGGCGATTCCCTTGTAAAAAAAAAATTAAAACAAAACACTGACAGAGGAAATGAACAAAATGATAGGAAACAATTTCCATATTTTTCTTCCGAAATTTAAAAAAAAATTTTTTATTTTGGTAAATCTTTAAGTTACTGTTAATCGAGTCCGAGATGGGGGAAAATATTTTTATACTCAAGAGAGAAACTCCTTCCTTTTCAAAAGACAAATATTGTTTCCACTTTCAAAGAAGGAACGCGCCAATGTTTGTTACTAAGGTCGTCCCAAAAAGTAAAGCCTACTATTTTAAGAACTCAAAAAAGGTTTAAGAGCTATGAAGACGGCAATGATAGCACATCTATGACAAGGGCTTTTTTTTTTTTTTAGAGTCTTACACCGTCAATATCTGTAACAGAGATGAAACATTCACGTCTGTAATGCACAAGTTCAGTCATCATAACAATGAGCCATTAAGGCGGAATTAAAAAAATAGAGTTTACTTTTGGAACACCCCTCTTATATTTGGGTATAAATATAAGAACTATCGAAAACATTTTGTTCTAACTCGCTACTAGTTCTCGTCCGTAGGTTAATTAATAATCTTTGTTAGTTAATTATGAATTAAATAAATAAAAACATACCTTGCTTGTTTCAAATAAGATTTATATGAGAAGTCATATCAAGAGTGGACAAAAGAAAATAAATTAATTAACAACGTAACATGTTTTAGCCTTATAATAATAGGGAAATACATGTCTGCTTATTTACATGGTTACACACAAAGAGAAAGGGTATACTCGTTTTTATAAACAAAGGGGAGATAACTCCAAGTTACTTAAAACCTTAAATGACATAAATCCAAACAAAGGAAGCAACTTTAAGTTACCTAAATCCTTACATCATTGAAAAATAAGCAGAAATCTTGAGCCGTCAAAAGAGAGACAACTCCTACGACTGTCACAGTATTAAAAACATGTTTGCAATTAAAATCTATATTACATTGATGATTCCAACATCCTCTTCATTAACTAGTCTTCTATCAACTTAGAATTTCATATTTCGGCAGTATGATCCGTTTTTCAAGTATTTTAATTTGTCTCAGTGGTGTCTGCTACATGTGTGCATTTGTTGGCTGTGAAATTGCATATTATTTAGATATTTCGGACTATTGTCTATAAAAATAATCTGGAAATATGAAAAATGAATGCCCTACAATTCTAAATTTCAGGTCTGTAGATCAAAAATTTGTTAAGTATATAGGTTGAGAATTATCCTCACGCACAGTTTCACGTTTATTTATATATATATATATATATATTTATATATATATATATATATAAAAACGTGATATATATTTCACGTTTATATATATATATATATGTAACGTTTATATATATATATATATTACGTTTATATATATATATATATATTACGTTTATATATATATATATTACGTTTATATATATATATATATTACGTTTATATATATATATATATATTACGTTTATATATATATATATATATTACGTTTATATATATATATATATATTACGTTTATATATATATATATTACGTTTATATATATATATATTACGTTTATATATATATATATTACGTTTATATATATATATATATTACGTTTATATATATATATATATTACGTTTATATATATATATATATTACGTTTATATATATATATATATTACGTTTATATATATATATATATTACGTTTATATATATATATATATTACGTTTATATATATATATATATATTACGTTTATATATATATATATATATTACGTTTATATATATATATATATATATATATTACGTTTATATATATATATATATATTACGTTTATATATATATATATATATTACGTTTATATATATATATATATATTACGTTTATATATATATATATATATTACGTTTATATATATATATATATATATTACGTTTATATATATATATATATTACGTTTATATATATATATATATTACGTTTATATATATATATATTACGTTTATATATATATATATATTACGTTTATATATATATATATTACGTTTATATATATATATATTACGTTTATATATATATATATTACGTTTATATATATATATATTACGTTTATATATATATATATATATATATATTACGTTTATATATATATATATATATTACGTTTATATATATATATATATTACGTTTATATATATATATATATTACGTTTATATATATATATATTACGTTTATATATATATATATATTACGTTTATATATATATATATATATTACGTTTATATATATATATATATATTACGTTTATATATATATATATATATTACGTTTATATATATATATATTACGTTTATATATATATATATTACGTTTATATATATATATATTACGTTTATATATATATATATATATATATATTACGTTTATATATATATATATTACGTTTATATATATATATATATTACGTTTATATATATATATATATTACGTTTATATATATATATATATTACGTTTATATATATATATATATTACGTTTATATATATATATATATATATATATATATATATTACGTTTATATATATATATATATTACGTTTATATATATATATATTACGTTTATATATATATATATTACGTTTATATATATATATATATTACGTTTATATATATATATTACGTTTATATATATATATTACGTTTATATATATATATATTACGTTTATATATATATATATATTACGTTTATATATATATATATATATATTACGTTTATATATATATATATTACGTTTATATATATATATATATTACGTTTATATATATATATATATTACGTTTATATATATATATATTACGTTTATATATATATATATTACGTTTATATATATATATATTACGTTTATATATATATATATTACGTTTATATATATATATATTACGTTTATATATATATATATATTACGTTTATATATATATATATTACGTTTATATATATATATATATTACGTTTATATATATATATATTACGTTTATATATATATATTACGTTTATATATATATATATATATTACGTTTATATATATATATATTACGTTTATATATATATATATTACGTTTATATATATATATATATATATTACGTTTATATATATATATTACGTTTATATATATATATTACGTTTATATATATATATATATATTACGTTTATATATATATATATATATTACGTTAATATATATATATTACGTTTATATATATATATTACGTTTATATATATATATATTACGTTTATATATATATTACGTTTATATATATATTACGTTTATATATATACAGTGATGATCATATTTATTGGCACGGTAAAATAAAAGTTAAATTTTGTCTAATAAATTCTAAAAAAGGGATTAAATTAAAGAAAATAACAAAGTATATTATGTATTTTTAACTGGCCTTTCCGATGCAGCAATCGGATTTTAGAAAAAATAAATAACAAAGGAACAACAAACATAATTGCAAAAAACCCTTGTTCAAAATTATTGGCACGATTTATTTAATAATCAATTGTATAGCCTTTGGCCTTGATTACCTTCCTCAGTCGCTTTTCATAGCTTACAACCAAGTTGTTGCACTCTTCAGTAGTAATTTTAGCCCACTCTTCCTGACAATAATCCTCCAATTGAATAAGATTCTTAGGCTTCCTTTGCATTACCCTCAATTTTAATGTTCTCCATAAATTTTCAATTGGATTAAGGTCTGGGCTTTGTGATGGCCACTCCAAAACATTAATATGATTGTCCTCAAGCCATTTCTTAGTCAGTTTAGCCGAATGCTTTGGGTCATTATCTTGCATGAACCACCAACGACGACCAAGTGAGAGCTCTTTAGCAGAGTCTTTCAGGTTTTCATCCAATATTTTAACATAATCTTCCTTTTTTATGCTACCTGTGACCTTAACAAGTCGCCCTGGTCCAGAGGCAGCAAAGGATCCCCAAAACATCAAACTGCCTCCACCGTGCTTCACTGTGGGTATGGTGTTCTTAGGCAGGAAAGCTTCGCCAGATTTTCTGTAAATATAAGACACTTTATTATGGCCAAATAACTATTTTCGTTTCGTCAGTCCATAGAACACGTTTCCAGAATGCAACATCTTTATCAATATGACGTTTTGCAAAGGCTAGCCTTGCTTTCAGGTGCATAGGCTTCAATAAGGGAGTCTTTCTCGGACGACATGCTTTTAAACCAGCTCTCTTCAAAACTCTACCAACTGTATGTCGAGATACATTCACTCCAGAGGTGCTCTGTTCATCAACAATCTCCCCAACAGAGATCCTTGGGTTTTGTTTTACTTGTCGAACAATTTTCCGTTCATCTCTTGGGGAAAGAATCCTTTTTCTCCCTCTACCCTCTAAACTCATAACGTGGCCTTGCGATTTGAACTTGTTTATTATGGCTCTAACAGTGGATTTGGGAAGGTTTAGCTTCTTGGAAATCTTATCATAGCCCTCCCCATTGGTATGGCATGCTACAAGCTTCCTGACGTCTTCGCTGTGTTCCTTAGTTTTAACCATGGCGATTGAAAATTATAATTTAGTCACTTATAATAGTTTAAATAAATCGCTATCTAAAAATTATCTGAAAAAAATTATTCACTGAATTAGCGTTAAACAAGCATAATATGGCTATAAAAAAGTTCAGAAAGCACGTAAACCGGAAATTGATTGATATTATACTGATACTAAAAGAAAAACAAAGCCGTGCCAATAATTTTGAAAAAGGGTTTTTTGCAATTATGTTTGTTGTTCCTTTGTTATTTATTTTTTCTAAAATCCGATTGCTGCATCGGAAAGGCCAGTTAAAAATACATAATATACTTTGTTATTTTCTTTAATTTAATCCCTTTTTTAGAATTTATTAGACAAAATTTAACTTTTATTTTACCGTGCCAATAAATATGATCATCACTGTATATTGCGTTTATATATATATATATATATATATATATATATTACGTTTATATATATATATATATATATATTACGTTTATATATATATATATATATATATATATATATATATATATATATATATATATATATATATATATATATATATATATATATATATATTACGTTTATATATATATATACACTTGTGCCCGATATTATTCATACCCCTCGGATCTTTGAGATTTCTATAAGATTATTGCTCAAACCAGAATGTAGACAATATTAAAGGGATTTCAAACAATAAATCAAGCATAAGCATTTAATTTAAACTCAACAAATAAATAAATTATGCAAGTTTGAAACATTATACAAAGAAAAACAATGATGGCACTAGTTCAAAATTATTCATACCTCTCTTACTAATAGTCAATAGCATGCCCTTTATTCTTAATAACTGCCTGTAACCGTTTTGGATATTTATCAACAAGGTTTTTACAAGCATCAACACTGATTTTTGACCATTCTTCAATGCAGTAGTTGTCCAAATCCCTCAAATTTCTAGGTTTCCGCTTTTTAATCTCAGTTTTCAATATGTGCCAGAGGTTTTCGATAGGGTTCAGGTCGGGACTCTGGCTAGGCCATTCCAAAACAGTAATTTGATTATCTTCAAACCATTTCTTTACTATTTTGGCAGTATGTTTTGGATCATTATCCTGTTGAAGGACCCAGTTTGGTCCTAAATAGAGCTTCTCCGCATCCTGTCTAATGTTTTTCTGGAGTATCTCCAAATATTGCTCCTTCTTCATGGTTCCATCTATCTTGACCAAACTACGTGGACCACTAGCCGAAAAGGAACCCCAAAACATTAGGCTACCACCACCATGTTTCACCGTGGGTATGGTTTTCTTTGGGTTGTAAGCTTCTCCTTTCTTCCTCCAAACGTAAGAAGCATCCATATGGCCAAACAATTCAATTTTTGTTTCGTCAGTCCACAAAATACTTGAGAAAACGGACTCTGGAGAATTCACATGGTTCCTAGTAAACTTTAGACGTGCTGCAAGGTGTTTTCCGGTGTGCAATGGAGTCCTTCTTGGTCTTCTTCCTTTCAGACCATTTTCATGCAGAGTCCTTTGCAATGTTTGCCTTGATATTTTTATGCCAGAAGACTCCAGATTTTCTAAAATGTCCTTAGTAGTGGTGGTTGGATTTGCATTAACACTGCTTACAATATTCCTGGTGGCTCTAGCAGACAGTTTCCTTTTCCTTCCTCTACCAATCAAGTTGTTTGTTGTGTGGTGGCTCTGGAATTTTTTGATGATGCTCTGTACTGTTGCTGTAGGGACCTCAAATTATCTTGGAAATTGACTTATAACCTAAACCATCCTTATGTGAATTCACAATTTTAGTCCTAAGATCATTACTAAGCTCTTTTTTCTTCCCCATTCTAATAATTTTTATTCTTTTATTGGTTTTCAGTTGATATCATTTTAATTTCTGAAAAATGCAAAAAACGAAATGAAATTAATCAAAGGTTGTATAAAAGCATTCAAAATAAGAATCTAACAGGAAATACACAGTCAGAAACTCAATTAATACTGAAAAAATAAGGGGGTATGATTATTTTTGAACATTGCAGATTTTATAAATAGGTGTATATTTCTTTCATTACAAGTATCCCGAGATTTTAAAATGACGAAAATGATCAGAAGAGGTTTATTAAGAATATGTATCAATATGGACGTAAACAATAAATTCTTACAAAGTTACACCTAATAAACTCAATTTTCAAGGGGGGTATTAATAATATCGGGCACAAGTGTATATATATCAGGAGTAGAGTGATTCCAACAAGAGAAAAATGTATATTCCAAGGAGCCACCAACATTTGTTATTTTTTTTATGCTTTGTTTAATATTTTCAATTTTTTTTTTTTTAATTATCGTAATACATTTTGAGCATTTTTTGCTCTCTTCAGATATTTCGTGAAAAATATTGATTTTGGAGAAGCCATTGTGAGAGTTCATGTCTCTGACGAAATAAAATTTATTTTTGGAAGATTGTACCGGTTTGATTCAAATTTGATTCTGTGTCATTAGTTAAGTTAAATTGGGTCTATTTGATGAAAGTTGAAATTATGCGTGTGTGTGTGTGTGTGTTTCAGTATATGATGACATGAGTCCCTTTATGTAGGTGGCTATCACTAATCCCTGATTTGGGAAAATTGTAATATTTTTTTTCACATGCATGTGTGTGAAATTTAGATAAATTCGTTGGTTAAGACATATTATAGTGTGACATATACCTAGAGGTTATAAATTCTATAGTTTATCATAGACAACCTACTAATAAATTAATTTTTTGTCCACCATAACTTTTTAAAATAACTTACTTTCCAGACTACATATCAACCCTTTTCAGGTTTTTACATGTCGAATCCAGTAATTTTGGGGGAAGGCTCTATGCATCAAGTTCTTTAAAGTGTTTGGTTTAGTTGTTTTTTTTGTTTTTTTTTACATGGGTGTCACCACTTATCAAGGCCCAGAGGCCACTCAAGGATAAGGGTTAATAGGTATACATTAGTCATTGTGATTTTAGCATAGTAAACAGTGGGAATTTTGTAACTTGGATTACTTAGGGGGACGATTCAATTAGAACTTGTTCACATTGGACTTCCCCCCCCCCATAGGTATCAACACATTATCAAGGACATTACGGCATATCAACCCTTTTCAGGTTATTTAATGTTAGAATCAAATAATTTTAGAAATAGTTTTTATGTTTCAAGTTTTTTTTGTATAAAATATTTATTAATAGTGTTTGGTTTGTTATTTTTAGAGGAAAATTATTTTTTGTATTAGACTGTGCCGAAAATGATTGCGTTTTGCAAAGAGAAGGGAAAAATAATAGCATCAATGTTTGGTGCAGTTTGGTCAGGAGGTCAATATCTTCAGACAGTCTAATCTGTTAACAGATTTGAAGGATGTACATAACTAACGTAGCACAATGAATTTGAGCAATACTCCAAATGGTCAAAGAATTAATTCAAGTTTATTGCTTACACAATGATAATCTTATTAAAATCAAATAGCAAATATTATTTTTTTTTTTCAGTTCTGAATAGCTTGTACATTATTATCAACGTATTTGTGTGTGTAATCTTATGTCTTCATTATCGTTTATTATCTCGATAGTTTGTCGCAGGCAACCTATTAATAAACAATAAACAGGGGTTTACGTTGCGAGTGAAACATGTATTTTTACAATTGGCGACTAGAAATAATAAAACGTTTATCTTTTGACAACCGTTTTGTTTTTTCACTGAAAATCTTCCAAAGTTTAGTGCTGAGTGAAAAATGTCTTTTCAACTTTTTTTTTGTTGTTGTTGTTGTTGTTGTTGTTGTTTAAATAAAACAAGCAAAGTAAAATTACTTAAACAATAAAAGTTTAATAGAACAATATACTTTTTTTTTAAAATGAAGGCCGTCTAAAAAAAATAAAATAAAAAACTGCAGGAATTCAAATGTCTATACTTTCAAGTTTCAACATAAATTACGGTGCTGGTTTAGAATTACACTTATTAAAAAAATATATACAGAAATATCTTCATGATGTACGTACTCATCATGGAATGAAGATGTCATATTCCAAAACTCACATGGGTCTGGCTAGTAACTTTTCTATTTGGCTCGTAAACGAAAATATTCAGTTGTCGAAGGTGACCTAAAAATAAATTTGTCGATAGAGCCATTGTAATGGTAAGAGGAGCGAGCGTAATGGCTGGTAAAGAGGCCAATCGTCATCAATGCTAGCATCATATTAGCGACGTGTACAGATAAAAATCGCTCACACCTCACTAAAAAAAAAAAAAAAAAAAAAAAAAAATACAAAAAGATTCTGCATAATAGTCAAACTTTAACGTTTATAATAACATTTTATTTAACAAAGATAAATCATTTTTTTGTTGTATTTTTATATGCGTGTGCCGTGTCAGCACGCAAGGGAAAAATTAAGTCATTAAATGATTTACGAGATGTTCATAGTTCTTGGGAACAGTTTCTTGGAAATAAATGTCAAGTTTTTAAAACCAGGAATAGTTGTAAGGACTTTATATATATATATATATATATATATATATATATATATATATATATATATATATATATATATATATATATATATATATATATATATTATTTCTTAAACAGAGTCGGATAGGACTTGAGTAAAAGAACTATCAAAAAGAGACAACCAGAAAAAAATTCCCCCGACTGAGGCAATTATGTTTTCTGTTGGGACGAAACAAAAGTATAATGCAAAGGGGAGTAACTTCTTTACTTCTTTGGGCAAAGTCGCCTCCCTTTGTCCGTAGTCCTAAACTTTAAATTATCGCGACTTCTCGCGAGATCAACGACCGGAAGTGGACAGTGGAGAAAAAAGACAGTGACTTTAAAAATGGCGAGATGAACATCGTTCCCGTTTATCCATTTATCATATTTGGACTTCTAACTTTCATCTATTATGTTTGACTTGTAGTTACGTGTGTGTGTGTGTGTGTGTGTGTGTGTGTGTTCGTTATAAACGTATATCGTTATGTAAAAGTGAAATGTTTCCTTATTTGTTCGCAAGTGCTATGTTTCTTTCCTCATGAGCAGCTACATACCAACGTGAAGGCTGGATTCCCTGCGCTAAGATAATTTATGTTATATTGATCTAAGGCATCCCACGATATAACATTTTCTTTAGAGAAAAATGTTTCTTCCTTTTTTAACGAAAAGAAATAAAATTTGTTATATTAGTTAGTTCCAGTAATATGATAATTTTGCTACATAATTGTGTCTGACGTGACAAAAGGTTATTTTTGGGAGAATTAATGTCGGTGATTTTTATGTCAAGGAGACAGAGTCAAAACAGTGCGTTGTTTATTTGTGGTACTGTATCCTGAACTGAACGGAAATCTGACTCAACTGGTTTGGATTTTGCACACAGCGTCTTTTATACGTTTCTGGGTGGTTCCCAGAGAAGTTTTTAGAAAGTGTTTTCTTCAAGTGTTGATTGGACAGAAAATGGACACCCTATCACGTGATATTGATGTGTCTTTCGTCCACGAGAAGAGGCACAGTTTACTTTTTTACTTCAACAGAATTTGCGTGGGGAGGATACGACAAATGTACGTGTAACTGGAATTTTCTTTATCCATCCATTTTAAATAATAAATGAATTTTAAACTGTCCTATTTTTCCACGGATGTACATATCTAAGGTTGTTGGTAACCGTCTGTCTGAGGAGATGATGGTGCCACAGTGGAGCTACATAGCCTGGCCGAGTAATATGGGAGGATAGCTGTTGCCTATGCAGCAGTCCCCCCTCACTCTCTGTGAAGCCAAAGGGTCCAAGAGAAAAAGAGCCGATATAGCTTGGCTCTAACAGTGCCACAAAAGTTGCCAGTGATGACAATATAAAGTAAGGCCGCCTTAGGGACTATTTCCAAATTTTCTGTTGGGGTTTACTCCTTTACCCTTTCCCCTGGTGGAATAAGTCCTACAAGGCAGCTGAGGTTTTGAATCAGAGTTGCCTTCTCCTAAGTGAGCTACCATCCAACGTTAACGAACCCCACCTGCCTTAAGTGACTGATTTGAAGGCGCCAGTGGACTGCCTTTGCCCCTACTATTTAGTACAAACAGTTTCACTAGGCTTAGTATCTAAACAACATAAGCCAGGAATACACTGATTTTTAATGTAACACAATTTTAGCAATAACACACAGGCTTTGAAAACTGATTTAAGTTCATTACTTATGCAAGTCTTAAAATCAAATATTCTTCCATTTTTTTCAGTCCAAAAATCCCATCTACAACAAAAATGAGGAAAGTGTTATTAAAAAAAAAAAAAAAAACAAGAAAAAAAAAACCTAGAAAACATGTAAATTACACGAATAAGAATTTGATCGGCTTCAGATGGTCTTTATATAAATGCGACTCCATAATGTCACAATTATTACGGCACACATTCTAAAAGATTCGGTCCATCTTGTTGGCGCAGATCCTTGTTAGAATTTCAAGATTTCCCAGCAAGTTTTATTTTTAGGTTGTTTTCTACAAGAGCTGATGTGAGATTGATTTTCTTTAATACTTTTGGACTGTGTTTCCGTTCAAGTAGAAAAATAAGCAAAGCCGTCGTCTCAATGGTTTTGTTCCTTTCGTCAAATTCTTTTGAACTATTCTTGGCACTCTAATATTGCAACCTTATAAGTATTTTTTAGTATTATCTTCTTAGAATTTAGAGCTGGGACCGGATTTCATTTCCAGATAATTGGAGTGTGTAAGAGCAAAAAGGAAGAGTAAGAAAGTGTGTGTTTGAACAAGGAAAGTATGTGAGAGAAAGAGAGAGAGAGAGAGTAAGATAGTGAATAGAGAAAATATGTGAGAAATGGGGAGGAACAGGCTCTGCGAGAGATGGGGAGGCACAGGCTCTGTGAGAGATGGGGAGGAACAGGCTCTGCGAGAGATGGGGAGGTAGAGGGTCTGCGAGAGCTAGAGAGGCAGAATGTGTGACAGATAGTGATGCTGTCTACTGATCCAAGTTATGACAACAGGACCATTGCCAGCCCCCCTCAAAATGCAAATCTGGACGGTTCAACGCTTGAGGGCACAGAATAAAGTTTCTGGACACAGTTATGGTCTTTTGTGTGGTTTCAAATTCAAGCCACATCATACCACCTCACATCTTCGAAGTATGCTTGAAAGTCAACAGCAAAGTGTACCTGGATATGCTGAAGTGTGTGGCGACCCCCTGGTGCAATCAGGTGGTCACCGCTGGACTCTGTATAACCGATATCCTTTTAATTCGATACACTTTTTAATTAAAGATAACTAAAAACTAAATATGATATGACTTGGATCTATCACTTTAAGAGGTTGTTGGAGTCTGTTCAGAGCATTTCATGCTGTGCATATGTGAAGATAATTCATGGGGGGGGGGAGATTCCAATGCAGAACGTAACAGATTAACATGGAGTGCAGGCAAAGGAATGGGTTTGGTACATTTTTGGGTTTGACGTCGCAGGTTCAGTTTAACCAATTGCACGTCCTTATGCCAATATGCATATATGATTGCTAAATTGCACGTCCTTATGCCAATATGTATATATGATGGCTAAATTGCACGTCCTTATGCCAATATGTATATATGATGGCTAAATTGCACGTCCTTATGCCAATATGTATATATGATGGCTAAATTGCACGTCCTTATGCCAATATGATTGCTAAATTGCACGTCCTTATGCCAATATGTATATATGATGGCTAAATTGCACGTCCTTATGCCAATATGTATATATGATGGCTAAATTGCACGTCCTTATGCCAATATGTATATATGATGGCTAAATTGCACGTCCTTATGCCAATATGTATATATGATGGCTAAATTGCACGTCCTTATGCCAATATGTATATATGATGGCTAAATTGCACGTCCTTATGCCAATATGTATATATGATGGCTAAACCTGAACAGAAATATTTTTTTTTAGGACGATTGCTGAATTGGGGCCACATGAACATTCAGCGTTATCTGTACAACCGTGTTCAAAGTTAGCCTACCGTCACATAACCATTGTTTTCGATGATGCACAATCCAAAGAATACTTTGCTTAAATAGTATTTTTTATCATCAGAAACCAATGATTTATCAGTTTAACCGTAGCTTTACTTCAATTTATGAACTAATAATCCTATTGTGCTCATGTTTTGAGTCTCACCATTTGATGGTTAGTACTTTACAAAAAAAAAGTATGGATTTTTTAAAAATTAGTCATCTACATGTCAGATCTGAGACTTATTGATTGTTGCATTATATGAGGTGCTCCGTGACAGAGAAGTAATAGCGCCAGTGGTTTGAATTTGTGTCTTTTATGGTACTTCATTCTCCAATCCATGCTCTATTTTTTGAGTCGGTTGACTAAGCCAGGGTTTTCCAAAGTGAGCTCCACAGAGCCCCAAGATTGAGCGAGATTGAGAGGCTCTGGAAGCCCTTTCTTAAAGAGGACCAAATGCTTTATATGAAAAAATTAAATGGCTGTATATATTTAATTATTAATCTTTTTTACTGGAAAGAAATGATACATAACTACAGGTGTAAAGAGTTACATGATGGTTTATGACAAAGTAAATAAAAAATAAATAAATTAACAAAAACAATGCAACAACTTCTGATTAATCAAAAACAAAAATTGGTTGTAAACATTATGATTAGTTAGTGTTAAAATTTGAGATTAATGTTTTCATATTTATTTTTGAAATTATCTTGTTAATACTCTGTGAAAAACTTTGGCTCTGCTCAGGGGCTCGATGGTGTCCTGAAGTTTGGGAAACCCTGGACTCTGGCACAATTGACCCTTGAAATAACATGGTGAAATGAACACGTGCTCACTAGCAAAACGAGCTCTACCTGCTTTTGCTATTTTCGCCTGTCTTGAATGTGAATGTTATTTTTTTTATTTTGTCGTCCCAAAACTTCTCCCATTTCTGGAGAAAAAGTTCTCTGATAAGAAATGGTAAACACATTCGCTTTGGCACTTGGTGATTCGAAATCGATCAACTCGAAAATCATAAGACACAGGGGAATTTCACAAAGTGACTGCAAATCTATTTCATAGGCCATAAAAGAAGGCGATTCTTATCAATAACTGTGCCTCCATTATTCCCAAAGGCTCAGAAGTTGACCAATGCAAAAATTAATGAACTACTCAACAAAAAAATTACCATAAAAAAATTAGACTATTCAATAAGTTTTTACAGAATAAAGGCACTCAGAGAGTGTAAACTGCCACCAATGCAAAATAATACTACACCTGAATAAATTATTTGAGTAATTTTCTCAAGAGAACCGTGCCACAACTAACTTTCTCATATATATATATATATATATATATATATATATATATATATATGTATATATATATATATATATATATTTATAGTGATGGTTGTGTAGTCCCAACGAGAGAAAAAAATGTATATTTAAAAGAGTGTAGCCATCAACAATTGTGGGTTTTTCAGTCTTTTATCTAATTTTATTTCAAAATATTTTTATAACGCGTTTCAAACCTTGTTCAGCTCTCTTAGGATATTTTTATATAAAGGTTCTTTTTAAAATGAAAGTTGGACATGTTATTTTGGAAAATATTTTAACCCTGACAACACAATTGTTGATGGCTACACTCATATATATATATATTATATATATATACACAGAGAGAGAGAGAGAGAGAGAGAGAGAGAGAGAGAGAGAGAGAGAGAGAGATTTATTCCAGGTAGAAAGATATCCAAAAATTAAGAATAATTGAATTTCAACAAGGGTCGTTGATAGTGCTCAATCAAAAGAGAGCAAATTATATATTTTTAAATTATTCTTTATGTAAATACAGTCATATCTTGCTATGATGTGCAGAGCGTTTCAATCATTTTTTATTTCATTAGGCAAGAAAAATTAAAATAAAAAAATTAAAAAGGTTCTAGACTTTTTCAAATTTTGAGGAGAGAAAAAAATGCCACGACTGGCAAGAAGAAAAAATAAAAGTCCTTACCTTATATATATATATATATATATATATTAGTCCTCGGTGCAAACAAAAATTATACTAGATTGGAAGAAAAATACATTATTTCTTATATCTTATTAATAAAATTTATTAATATCCATTTTATTAGAGTTAATTTTATAGTATGGATCGATTATTATAGGAGGTAACAAATGCAGGCACCTTATAAAATATTAATGAACATTCTTAGGGTAATATTAATATCAGTTAAGTTTTTGATTTATGTATTTTTTTATCCTTACATATTGAGAAAGATTGAATCACTCAACATTCATTGGCGTCTGGTGAACGTTTATACAGATTATGTTGTCAATGTGAGCATAGTTAGGAGATGGGTTCGTTGATTTCAGAGTGGCGACAAAGATTTGAGTGATAAAGCACGCTCTGGACACATCTGCACAGTTACAATCTCATCGCTGGCAAAAGCGCATTGAGAATGGTGGTGACTATGTAGAAAAATAAATTCTGGAGAACAAAAGGTCGCCCGTTTTAATGGTACTACTCTCGTTTTTATAGCTCTTCAACTTAGTTAAAAAATAGGATGCATTAATTATATATATATATATATATATATAAAAGAACAAGTAGTTAAGAAAACATGTTAAAATACACTTTGAAAAAGTTAAAAACATTTAATTTTAAAAAGTAAACAAAATAAGTGGATAGACCTTAATATATATATATTACTAATATATATATATATATATATTACTAATATATATATATTACTAATATATATATATATATATATATATATTACTAATATATATATATATTACTAATATATATATATATTACTAATATATATATATATATATATTACTAATATATATATATTACTAATATATATATATATATATATATATATTACTAATATATATATATATTACTAATATATATATATATTACTAATATATATATATATATATATTACTAATATATATATATATATATATATTACTAATATATATATATTACTAATATATATATATTACTAATATATATATATATATATATATATATATATTACTAATATATATATATATTACTAATATATATATATATTACTAATATATATATATATTACTAATATATATATATATATATATATATATTACTAATATATATATATATATATATATATTACTAATATATATATATATTACTAATATATATATATATTACTAATATATATATATATTACTAATATATATATATATATATTACTAATATATATATATATATATTACTAATATATATATATATATTACTAATATATATATATATATTACTAATATATATATATATATATTACTAATATATATATATATATTACTAATATATATATATATATTACTAATATATATATATATATATATATATATTAGTAATATATATATATATTACTAATATCGTTTTTCATAATTTTTGGATATGTTCATTACTGCAACATGACAAGTAGTATCGCTTCTCCATGTGTTTTTTTATAAAACGAACAAAGTTAAATTATTTAAACAATAAAAGATTACTAGAAAAATATACTCTTTTTTTTATATAACGGAGGATGTTTGAAAAATATGTGAAGAAATTAGAATGTTTATACCCCTAAGTATCAACATAAAATTTGTTGTATATTTAGAATTACAAACAAAAAAATATAAAAATAAAAAAAAAACACAGAAAAATCTTTATGATGCACATACTCATCATAGAACGAAGATGTCATATTCTAAAAATCATGTAGGTTTGGCTAGTAAACCAAAATATTTAGTTGTCAAAGATCAACTAAAAATAAATTTATTCGTACAGCCTTGAAGAAGCACCTTAACATTATATATATATATATATATATATATATATATATATATATATAAATAACCCTGCTTAAAAGATAACGATAATCCAATATACGTGAACCCTAAGTCCAATCACCCACCATCAATTATAAAACAGATTCCTAACTCGATCGTAAGTAGACTCGGCAATAACTTTAGAGATGAAAATGTATTTAACAGATCAACCAATATCTATCAAACAGCCCTAAAAAATAGTGGATACAAAAATATTGATATCAAATATAAGCAACAAAACACCAATAACTATAATAAAATTAAAAATAGAAGAAAAAGAAATATAATCTGGTATACGGAGCCATACAATCAAATGTTAAAAACAAAACTTGTCAAGAAATTTCTAGATCTTATCGAAAAGCACTTTCCTGCAACCAACCCCTTACACAAAATTTTCATTAAAAATACCCTAAAGTTATCCCACAGCTGCTGCTAAAATTTAGAGATGATAATTAAAGTACATAATAACAAAATATTAAATAAAAGCAATGAAAACAACAACAAAAACAATAAAAATGTGGACACCATGACAAAAATAAAACTAACACAAAGGACACATATGTAACTAGTAGAAATAATAATAATAATAATAATAAACCAACTCCGGACAACAACGACAACCATACTAGAAATAAAAATACTAATAACGAACAAGATAAATGCAACTGTAGATACCGCACACTCTGCCCACTTCAAAATAAATGTCTAACCAAGAGCATAGTTCACAATATTCGTGAAAGAAAGCCCGAATAACGAGAAATATTACGTAGGTATGACTTCCTTAGATTTCAAAACTCGATATTATAATCACAAAAGTACATTCAATAATAAAAAAAACAAAACACCGTATGAAAACAATGCTAGCAAACAAATACTGGGAACTCAAGGAAAGTGGACGTTCTCCAGTAGTCGAATGGAAAATAGTAAGACAAGCAAACACATGTAGAGACCTAGACGATCCATGTAGATTATGCCTTCATGAAAAATTTGCTGTCCTTTACTTTAAAGAACCCCAACATCTATTAAACTGTAGGAGAGAAATAGCGAACACAGAATAAAATTTACTCTAGGACAGAGATACAAAATAATTTTAAAACTAACAAAAACAATAGAAAATAAACAAATAAATAAATAAACATGCATATACATAAACTATCACACATATGTATATATATTAAATATATATATTAAATCTAGGTTAAGTTTTTTTTATATGTTAGTATATATATATATATATATATATATATATATATATATATATATACACTAACATATAAAAAAAACTTAACCTAGATTTAAAACAGGTGAAGACGTTAGACATCTAGGCTAAATAGGAAAGCTGATTGGCTAACTAAAAGCTCAATAGAATGTGCGTATATAAAAACGTGAGGCCACAAAATTCTCGCATAAGCATGAAGAATCCTAGAGTGGATGAAACGTGGCGCCATATATATTTTATAAATTATTAACTAGCTCTACCTACGTATTGAGCACTGTTGAAGTAAATACTTAAAGTTTATGCATAAATTTATAGTTTCATATGTTAATTTTATGTGAGTAAATGAAGTAGTTATATATAACTATCCACCCAATACAAACCTTATACTCTCACTGGATTTCTGCAACACTAATTATTGGACATTGCTGAGTATTTTTTTCATTTTCCTATAAACTTTTACTTTCCTTCTAAAACTTTTATAACTATCGTTTTTAAAAACTGCACTAACCAGCAGAATTAGATTTTTATCTTTATATTCCTTTTGCAGACGTTTTTCGTCTGAGGAAAAGTGCCTATCTTTGAAACTACAGGAATTTTTCTGACTTTTTGTCCTATTGTTTTGAATAAAATATTGTGAATTTAATTCTACAATATCGTGACGTCTATTACTTAATTTCAAATGTATTGAACTAAAAAATTTATATTTTTCGAAAGTGCTCCGTACATATGTAAAGCTTTTCCCTGACAAAATGATTGACATCGTCAAAAAAGATTAATTCGCATATGATTTTTTCCTGATGTTGATATATATATATAATTATGGTATATAAGGACATGCATTTACTAGTATATATGGTATATATTGCCATGCATTTACTAGTATATATAATTATGATATAAATTGGCATGCATTTACCAGTATATATAATTATGATATAAATTGGCATGCATTTACTGGAATATATAATTATGTTATATACTTACATGCATTTTCTAGTATATATAATTATGGTATATATTGATATGCATTTACAAGTATATATAATTATGGTATATATTTACATGCATTTACTAGTATATATAATTATGGTATATACTTACATAACAAATTGGTGATTGGGACAGAGAATGTTGTAAGCTCAACCCAGTTCGATAATGCAAATTGACTATTATTTAAAAGAACAAAACGAATCGCGTTTTGTAGCGAGTGCCAAAAACCTTCAAGAGAGACACTCCCATATAATCATTAAGAAAAAAAAAGAATCAAAGATGTCTATGGAATCGTTTGCTAAAAAGAATTTCTTTGATTATACGTTACCAGCAAAGACTGTGATTACTTAATGGTAGCCTTTCAGAAATTAGCAACTATTTGCCATTTTTACTCAACGCTAGTTGCCATTTACTCTTTTTTAATTTTGTAATTTTTTTCTTTGAAAAATAATTACAATAGTAAATTTTCCACTAAGTTTTGTTGCCAGGATAGAAATTGCTGTTAGAAAGAATGTTGATGAATCAGAGTCAGATTTTAGAAGGAGTTTGATTTGGTTGGTTGGTTGTTTTTGTTTTACGGCATATCAACCTTTTTCAGGTTATTTAATGCCGAATCTAGTTATTTTGAGGAATGATTTTTAATGGAGTATATATTTTTTTTAAAATCAGATTCTATTTAACCCATAGTTGGGACCCTAACAGGTACAACCACTCCGGGTCAGAGTAGACCTGAGAGCAATGGCAATTAAAGGGTGGCTCCACACTCCCCAAGGCCCGCAAGGTGGGGCCTCACCATCGGATATAGTTTTAGGTCATATCCAGGACCGAGTTTGATTTGGAATTGAACTTTAAGAATACGTGGAGATCCCTAGATGTAAGAAAGCATTCTACTCTAATATTTTCTTCCCCAGAACTGCTACACGTTGGAACTCTCTTCTGAGTTCCTGCTTTCCCAACTGTACTGACATGCAGAAGTTCAAATGTAATGTGAACAGACATCTTGCTGCTCAACTCTCTACATAGTATCCCTGCAACTTATGTCCCTGATAGTAGCCCCTACATCAAATTGGCACCTTTTTTTTTTCATGAAGGTCACCACTTATCAAAGCCAAGAAGCCACTCGGGGGATAAGAGTTATTGCGGGTACAGTAATCAATGGGACAGTATTGTAGTAATCGTTAGTATTAGAGATTTGATAAAGTTTCTTACTTAAGGGGGCGGTTCATCAGGAATTTGTTTATGTTGGACTTGAAGACATCCAGGTTGTAGTCAGGTGGGAAACAGGTAAACGGAAGAGAATTCCACAGGCGTGAACTTCTAAAAAGAAGCTTTGTTCATGGAATCTACGTTTTGATTTAAGCACAGATAAAGAGTGGGGAAAATTACTGACAGTGGTTTAAGCTAGACGGGTGTTTATCATGAAAGATTTGGAAGTGGGGACCAGAGATTTGAGCTTAGACGAGCACTTGCCATGGAAATAACAATAAAACAAAGACAGGCTCGCAACATCTCTTCTGTGGGAGAGAGGTTGCAGGGAAGAGAAAATGGCATCCCCCACTAGGCTACAAAGCCTATTTTGTACTCTGTCAAGGCAGGATAGGCTATTTTAGCAGCTCCTGCCCAGATGTGGCAGCAGTACGCCATCCTTCGACATACTTGGCTTTTATAAAGATAGAGAATTGCGTTAGTAGTAAGATATCTTCTGGAACGGTAGAAGGATCCCACCATCCTCCCAGCAACCTTGGCAACAGATCTGATGTACGTGTTCCATTTCAGATAAGGAGTAAAGGTCAAACCCAGAAGCTTGTCAAAACATGGAGCATCCCCAAGACGAGAGTCATCCATTTCAATTGATGCCAGATGGGAATTTAAAGATAGGAGCTTGGTTTTAGATGCATTAAAAGTAACCAGTGCCTTGTTTGAAGTATAAAAAAAAAAAAAAAATGAAATTTTTTTTTTAAAATCATTGTACACATAGCCCAACCTATTCATGTTAAAAAAAAAAATTTCTTACCTGCATCTAGTGTCCTTGCCACAGAGAAAAAGAAACAACCATTTTTATAAATCTACTGCATTTATATAATTGTACTTCATGTATCTGGGAGTGTTCCTAGATAGGTTTTGTCTTGGATTGTAAAAAATAATTATTAAAAATCTATAATTGAAAAATAAAAGAAGGAAGAGTCCGTTAACACTTTGACACAGCTTAGCATCGCAAGTACATTTGAGGAAGTTTATCAACGCATAAACGGAAGGGCATGGCGTATAAAATCAAGAGTAGGTTCTTTGATAAGACAGGGGCGCTTTCGAAATGTGTTTATTTAGAGCACATTTGAACCATGATACTTGACTTGTGCATTTTAAACTTAAATTCAAGCCACTACATATGAAAAATAATTTTATAAAATCAACAGTGGGCTCTCAACAGTGCAACGTAGATTATGATACATTGTGGATTAAGTCACTGCGTGAAGACATGGAAAGCTTCATTAGTGCACTAGAGATTGCAATTAACTGATTTGATTGAAAACTGGACAATTTCATTGATTTCGATGACAGTGAAAGTAGTATGTAACATTTGTTGATCATCATTCAATCCTGGATAATGTCTGGTCTCCTTGCTAGTATATATATACATTTTTTCTTTCATAGTATCTATAATATCTATCACTAATGCAAGGAGAGGGGGGGCCGGCTTTGCCGGTCGTAAAATACGCTTAAATATATTTTCATTTGTCCAGATTTTGTATATATTACTATAGAGTCGTGATTTCAAAAGTAAAAAAAAAAAAAAAAAAAATTGTATATGGGTGCCATCAGCTAGAATCGAAACCGAAAACAAGACTGGATCATTCAAAGCTGGTGACTTGACCACCGTACCAACGTGACATGCATAGGGACTGATTAAAAATAAATTAAGATGAATGTACAAAACGTATATCGATTTTTTTCACTTTTGACGCCTTTCTGATACCTTAAAAACTATTTTAATCGGCTAAAGACGCATAAAATAACAGTCCATATAAAATCCATTCATTTGTGGTCCCTAGCGCCGCTCTGCGACTTTTAGTTGCGACAGAGATAGAGTTTGAAAATATGGAGACAGACAGACGGTGTCTTTTATATGTTAGATTATATATATGCTTGACACGTATCTGCATTGTTTATTTGTGGGGGAGGGGATTAGGAACACATATTTTGGTCTTGAAACCAAAATAAAAAAAAAAACAAACAAAAAAAACATACAAAAAAGAAGTTATTAGTATTTTTTTGTTTCTTTTTGTTTTTTTATTATAAGTTTGAGGATCCTTGTCAGTTTTAGAAAATACCTTGCAAAAAATAAAGTGAAAATAAAAAGTTTATGAAGACCAGGATGAACACTTATATATATATATATATATATATATATATATATATTATATATATATATATAAAAAAAAAAGTTATAAAATATACACATTGGTTTTGACATGTGTGTGTGTGAAAAATCATATGATGCAGACAACGTGTGCCGCGTGTGAATAACAATTTGCAACAATTTCGTGTTTAACCACGGCTACCGAGAGAGAAGGAGGCCAGTGAACATGACAGCGTGACGTCATTGCCAAATCGACATGTAGGTAAAGGGTACCTAAAGTTTTTTATGTTCAACCACATGGTCACGTTAATAGGCATAAAAAATATGGCTTTGGTAATTTTATGAAGGAAGTCCAAAGGTCCATGTATTTTCTCCCTCTAAAGAGAAAGAAAGTTCTCCATTTGGATAATTATAATTGCACATTGAGATAATTTTAATCTAACAAAATATAGTAAATGAACTTGTTTTTTTTGTTTTTTTTATTTCTATCGAAGAAAGTCGAACGTTTTATTTAATTTATTTTTTTTACTGCAAAACAAACAATTTTTATATAAGACTATTTTTCAGTCTGTTCTCGGTGGCCATGGTTTAACTCGTTGACAGATGCTGTTTTTCAAAACAAAACCAGATTTTTTTTTTTACGATAGTCATTTCAAAAGTAAGGCCTCCTATTTTTTATTCTAAAACTAAAACAGTAAAAAGCTACATTTTTTATTCAAAAACTAAAACGGTGAAAAGCTACCATTAAAACAAAATCTTTTGTGCTCCAGAATTTATTTTTCT
>NC_136507.1:25341925-25349565 GCF_053919585.1 Euprymna scolopes | reverse complement strand
AGAAAGAGCGAGGAGAGAGAGAAAGAGCGAGAGAGAGAGAGAGAGAAAGAGCGAGAGAGAGAGAGAGAGAAAGAGCGAGAGAGAGAGAGAGAGAGAAAGAGCGAGAGAGAGAGAGAGAAAGAGCGAGAGAGAGAGAGAGAAAGAGCGAGAGAGAGGAGAGAGAAAGAGCGAGAGAGAGAGAAAGAGCGAGAGAGAGAGAGAAAGAGCGAGAGAGAGAAGAGAGAGAGGAGAGAAGAGAGAGAGAAAGAGAGAGAGAGAAAGAGAGAGAGAGAGAAAGAGAGAGAGAGAGAAAGAGCGAGAGAGAGAAAGAGCGAGGAGAGAGAGAAAGAGCGAGGAGAGAGAGAAAGAGCGAGGAGAGAGAGAAAGAGCGAGGAGAGAGAGAAAGAGCGAGGAGAGAGAGAAAGAGCGAGGAGAGAGAAAGAGCGAGGAGAGAGAGAAAGAGCGAGGAGAGAGAGAAAGAGCGAGGAGAGAGAGAAAGAGCGAGGAGAGAGAGAAAGAGCGAGGAGAGAGAGAAAGAGCGAGGAGAGAGAGAAAGAGCGAGGAGAGAGAGAAAGAGCGAGGAGAGAGAGAAAGAGCGAGGAGAGAGAGAAGAGAGAGAGAGAGAGGAAAGAGCGAGGAGAGAGAGGAAAGAGCGAGGAGAGAGAGAAAGAGCGAGGAGAGAGAGAAAGAGCGAGGAGAGAGAGAAAGAGAGAGGAGAGAGAGAAAGAGCGAGAGAGAGAGAAAGAGCGAGGAGAGAGAGAAAGAGCGAGGAGAGAGAGAAAGAGCGAGGAGAGAGAGAAAGAGCGAGGAGAGAGAGAAAGAGCGAGGAGAGAGAGAAAGAGCGAGGAGAGAGAGAAAGAGCGAGAGAGAGAGAAAGAGCGAGGGAGAGAGAGAAAGAGCGAGGGAGAGAGAGAGAAAGAGCGAGGGAGAGAGAGAAAGAGCGGGGAGAGAGAGAGAAAGAGCGAGGGAGAGAGAGAAAGAGGGAGGAGAGAGAGAAAGAGGGAGAGAGAGAAAGAGAGAGAAAGAGAGAAAGAGAGAGAGAGAGAAAGAGAGAGAAAGAGAGAAAGAGAGAGAAAGAGGGAGAAAGAGAGAAAGAGGGAGGAGAGAGAGAAAGAGGGAGAAAGAGAGAAAGAGGGAGAAAGAGAGAAAGAGGGAGAAAGAGAGAGAAAGGGAGAGAGAGAGAAAGGGAGAGAGAGAGAAAGGGAGAGAGAGAGAGAAAGGGAGAGAGAGAGAGAAAGGAGAGAGGAGAGAGAGAAAGGCAGAGAGAGAGAGAAAGGCAGAGAGAGAGAGAAAGGGAGCGAGAGAGAGAAAGGGAGCGAGAGAGAGAAAGGGAGCGAGAGAGAGAAAGCAAGAAAGAGAGAGAGGGGGTGCAGATATAGAGAGAGAGTGAGAGAGAGATAGAGTGAGTGAGAGAGAGAAAGTGAGAGAGAGGGAGGGGTGCAGAAAAGAAAGGGTGGAGCTCAATCAACTAATAGATATGTTCCTGCAGCATCTCAAAAGAACTTTCAAACGGGACAAAGATTCACGAGTTCAAATATGACAAAAATATTCCTTACATGGTCTGATAATAAAATTGTTGAGATAGAAAAGCTTGAATGAAAGAAGCAGGTTGGTTGGTTGGTTTTGCTTGACGGCATATCAACCCTTTTCAGGTTATTTAATGCCGAATCCAGTGATTTTTGAAGAACAATTTTTTAAATAGAATCTATATATCTATAAAAGTGAACATATCTGTGTGTGTCTGTGTACATTTCCTTACGCAATAATTCTGTCAATTTTTAATCTACAGACTCGAAATTTGATATACAGGGTACTGAGATTTGGGAAAATCTATGTGATCGGTTTTCGGCCAGAAATTTGGCTGTTAAGGGGTCAAAGTTCAACGATTTGACCTTTGAGAACACTACCAAACTCCTCCGACAATTTGGGGTCTAACCACTTGAAATTTTAGATATAGGTTCCTTGGGCATGGATCTAACTTAGCAACTTATTTGAGCCCAAAACAATAAATGTTAAGGGGTCATAATAGGGGTAAAAGTCAAAAAAATTGGTCGCTTTTTTTTTTTTTTTTTTTTTTTTAATTTTTGCTGAACATACACCTCCAAACCCCCGGGCAATGCCGGGCTGAAATGCTAGTATATATATATATATATATATATATATATATATATATAACCTGAGAGCAATGACCACTAAAGGGTGGCTCCACACACCCCAAAGCCCTCAAACTGGGGCCTCACCATCGGATATAGTTTAAGGTCATATCCAGGATCCTAAAAGGAAGCAGGCAATAGATCAGAAAACTACGGTTTATAGAAAATATTTAGATTAACAACATCATATCAGTGAGAGAGAGAGAGAGAAAAAGAGGAAGAGAGAGAGAGCGCAGAAAAGAAATAAGATTACCCGTGACCCGTTGGGTCAGTATATGTTATAGCTAGCTATAAGTATACACAATGTATAAACGTGATATTCGTGACGGTAAGAAAATATTTTTAACAATTCCGTAAATGGATCGAGAATGTATATTTTTTCTTACATAACAGAAACATTCGTGTAAAAGTATATTAAAATGAAAAAAATGTAAATAGATAGATTTCTCCGAGTCATTTCAACAATAAACCTTAACTGATATGACAAATTCTAGTGAATTACGTGATAAAATTTGATTTGGTCATTTTGTTTCTGGCATATCACCACTTTTCCAGTTATTTAATGCTGAATTCACTAATTTTGGAAAAAAAAAAACCCCAACTAATTCTTGCTTTAAATATTTATTTCTAGTATTTAATTCGGTTGTTTTGTAGAGGAAAATTCTTCTTTGTTTTTTTTTTTTGACTTTGCAAAACATGATTAAGTTTTGCAAAGGAAAAAAAATAATAATGTTTGGTCTATTTTAGATCAGAAAGCCAGTATCTTCAGACAGACTGATTTCGTAATTTTAATAAAGTGGATGAAAAAAAAAAATACATTCAAGAGACATTCACTAGTAACAGATGACAAAAGCTATCAATGACGGACACCATCTTCATAGACATGAAGCAATTGCCCAATGACTCAAGCAAGTCAAAGAAAAGCTTCCTCGGACATTACAAATCCCTAACATCATCTCAGGAAAAGACTAGACTACATACAGCTAATGGACCTGACAGCTAAAGAATGTCCGTCTGTCCTACTGAGATGGAAATAATCTCTTATAATAAGAAGCAGCCTTACTCCAATGGGAAACATTACCGAATGAGGTAATCAAAAGTTTCTATGACCAGATGGGGTTATAAAACTGACCCATCTGCAAATGTGGAGACGATGACCATATGTTGCCACACTGCTCTGTCTGTCCCCTACTGCCCTATTACTGCAGCTTGAAAGATCTTATAGATTACAACAATAAAGGAAAAACTGTAAGTGAGGAAACTTGTATAACCACATGCTACAAAGATATGCAAAAAACAAACAAACAAAAAAAAATACACGAATGCTTCCAACAGATACAATGTATTTTCGAAACACAGTGAGCAATGTCTCCAGATTCAAATCCTTTTTGTGGCGCCATATTGAAATTGGTAGCTAGTGTTCGGCTGTCTGGCCTGTTGAGACGAAACTGAAGTAATTGAGATCAGCAGCTGGGGAGTTGATATACCAGCACCCTTTTGCTTTGCTACGCAAGTCTATTTCCATAAGTGGATACTTTCATATAAAAACATTTTTTCTTGATAACTAGAGAAGAGTTGAAACAGGTACGCCAGTAAATGTTTTTATTCACCAAGGAGAAAATATAGTTAACTTGCATACAGCAGGTATGTGGGTAGCTAATGGCAAAAAAAAGTAAAATAAAATAATAAATAAATAACTAAAAACAATAAAAAAAAAAATGAAAGATTAATTTATTTAACTCGCAAAGGCCATGCCCACTCTGTGTTTATGTGTGATTTTGTTAATTTCAATATTGATGATGATTTCATGCTAAAAATGTCCAAAGTGATAACTAGGGCTATGACAATAGAACATTCTTATTGTTTTGACTCTCGAGTATATATCCGACACAGTTAATCAACCGAGAAACTACATCTCTCTATACAAAAACATAAGATTAACTGATATATACTCTAGAGTCAAAATAATGAAAAGAATATTCTCTTGTCATAGCTCTAGTGATAAATAACGCTATGACAACAGCATATTCTTTTCGTTGTTTTGACTCTCGAGTATATATCCGACACAGTTAATCAACCGAGAACCACATCAATCTATATAAAAGCATATAAGATATCAATGGATACACACTGGAGAGTCAAAACAATGAAAAGAATATGCTGTTGTCCAGACTCTAGTGATAAGTATTGATTATATATACATCTACACATGGAAGAGCTCATCTTTAGGCAGCAATTTGCTTTCCTGGATTAAAAAAAAAAAGAATTCTATTAAAAAGTGGAGAACTAACACTAGCGATACAGACATGTCAATAGGGATCAATAGAAAATACTCGATAATATCAAACAATTGCTGATGTAATTCTCTATCTATCTATCTGGCATCAATTAAAATGAATGGCTCTCGTCTTGGTGAGGCCTCAAGTTTTGACAGGCTTCTGGGCTTGACCTTTACTCCTGATCTTAAATGGAATACGTATATCAAATCTGTTGCCAAGGCCGCTAGAAAAATGGTCGGATCCTTCTATCGATCCAGTAGATATCTCACTGCTGATGCAATTCTCTATCTATATAAGAGCCAGATACGTCCAAGAATGAAATACTGTTGCCACATCTAGGCAGGAGCTGCTAGAAAGGACCTGTCCTGCCTTGATAAGGTTCAAAATAAACTTTGTGGCCTCGTGGGATATGTCCTTTTCTCTTCGCTGCAATCTCTATCTCACAGAAGAGATGTTGCGAGTTTGGCTCTGCTTTATCGTTATTTTCATGGAAAGTGTTCGACTGAGCTTCAATCTATGGACCCCCCCCTCGCCAAACTTTTACAAGAACCACTCGTCTAGCTGAAAACACGATCAATAATCCCCCCCCCCTTTTTATCTGTGCCTAAACCTAAACAAATTCCATGATCAAAGCTTCTTTCTAAGAACTGCACGCCTGTGGAATTGTCTTCGTTTTCCTGCTTTCCAGCTGTCTATAATATGGTTGTCTTCAAGTCCAACGTAAACAAGTTTCCGATGAGCCGTTCCACTTAAGTTAACAAATTTACCGAACTTCCATTACTATCCATTACTATATTGTCCTTTTGACTACTCTACACTCTTTAACCCTTATCCTTGAGTGGTCTCTCGGCCTTGATAAGTGGTGACGCCTATGTAAGAAAAAAAGCAAAAACAAAAACAAAAAAACAACAAAACAAAAGAAAACAAAAAACAAAAGGCATAATAATAAATTAAAAGACACCCAAAGATGAAAAAAAGAAGTTTAACTTACGAAAAAAAAGATGCATCTATCTGTCAGGAATTGTCACTTACCTGTAAAAGAAAAGATAACTTTTAGTTACCTACACTTTAAAATCTTATTAAAAATCACACAAGTAAAAAAAAAAAAAAAAAAAAAAGGCTAAGAATCTGATGCGGTTGTTTTATTTTGCAGTATATCAACCCTTTTTGGTTTCTTCAATTATTTATTCATGGTATTTGGCTTGGTTGTTTTGGAGAGGTAAACTGTTTTGGTTTGATAATTTTGGAGAGGTAAATTTTTCTTTTTTCTTTCGGCTTTACAGAACATGATTGAGTTTTGCAAAGGGAACGGTAAAAAACGATAACATTAATGTTTGGTTCATTTTAGGTCAGGAAGCCGATATTTTCAGACAGCCTGATCTGGTAGCACCAGCATACACAAGGAATCCTGTTTATAAGTAAAACGATATATACATATATATATATATATATATATATATATATATATATATATATATACACTACTAAAGAGATTGTTACGCTTGCTTGCTGTTTCGATTCTTTATTCCAGGGTACGACGAATGACATTATTTAAAAGAGAGAATTTGAATGCCTACTAGGCACCTCCGTCAGGTGTCTTCGATCTCACTATTCAGGGAGTTGTCAAAAAAAAAAAAAAAAAAAAAAAAGTCTGCTGCCTCCTTAAGCCATTCAGCCTGGAGATTGTGGCGAGAACAACTTTGAATAATAAAGAAAAAGCTGTTGACAACGAGGAATAATATACAAAAATATGAAGAAAAATAAAAACACGTACTAGCAGGCTGGCACTCAGGATAAAAAGGGTCCTTCAACCTATTTACACACCAGGCAGGAAGAGGAAAACAATGATGTAAACATGTAAGTCCCTGAAAGTGGCATTCCAGCCATGACAGAGGCCAACGAGGGTCAGCCATCAGACACGCGTGTATATGGCATAGCACAGAGGTTCAACATTCACAAACTCTATGCATTAAATTAAACCGTATTTTGCCAATAACGTATCGAATGTTGTCTTCCAAGTTATCTATTGCATCTGGTTTATCAGCTTAGACAGGAGATTTTACATATTCCCCCAACCCCCAATTATTTTAATGGGGTCAAATCGCATGAACGAGGTCCACTTCGTAAAATTATTTGTTCATCAAATGTTCCTCACAGTAAATTGATTATCGAGCTATACGGCAGATGGCCCTATCCTACTACAACCACATGAGTTGCTAAACCAGGATTAACTCAATTTAACCGATAGTTGCCAAATCTGCAATTAAAGAAAATAGAGAATTAAAAGTTGGCCGCCTCTAAAACACAGACATATATATATATATATATATATATATATATATATATATTCCCCCAAACCTCTGGTCTTGATGGAGGGAAGACTAAAACTTGCTGCTATGGTTTCAAATGATCTGAAATAACAGCAAGGAGAGACTTGATTCCAAATATTTCTCATATGTTATATCCCCCCTCTTTTGGAAACAGGGTACGATTATGAATATCTTCAGTATCAAATAATCTTAATACACTGTGAAATTTACTTTATGTATGAAAATCAAAGATATAAGATATATAAGGAGATATAACATGAAAAATGTTTGGAATCAAGTCTCCCCTTGCTGTTATTTTAAGATCATTTGAAACCATAGCAGCAAGTTTTAGTCTCCCCTCCATCAAGACCAGAGGTTTTGAGGAAACATTAGATATTTTTAATTCATATGCAAAACTAGGAAAACAAATGATTATGATTGAAATATTGGTAAAGGTGCAGTATCTTTCCACCCACAAAAAAAACCTTTAAAATTACCACTATTATAGGGTTTCAAGGTGCTGAAAACGAAATCAGTTAAAATCTCACGAAACGAGTAATTTAAATGATATGAATAAATTATTGTTTCAAAAAGTGGGGGATCACTTTTCTATATTAATTTAACGTCAAAAATAAACACCATTTTATAGCCAAGGTGGCTATAAAATGGGTGCTCATTTTACGTTAAATTAATATAGAAAAGTGATTTCCCACTTGTTTAAACAATAGTGTACAACGTTAATGGCAAATGTCACAAAGTTCACTACACAATTCCGGTCATTAGCTTTCCAACGAACCTCTGTTAAATTCTGATCAATAGTCGCGGAGATTTTGAACTTATAAAATTGCCCCAAAAATTGGTGTATATACTGATAGTCAAATTGAATATTGAAATGCTCATATCTTTGGTTCTATGGGGCG
>NC_136507.1:25274425-25336925 GCF_053919585.1 Euprymna scolopes | reverse complement strand
ACTGCAAACACTTGTACCTCCCCGACGTAACTACCCCCGACAAATCCGACAAGCTACTAAGTCTCATCCCTTTACAGTAGAGATCCCTAGGTGCAAGAAAGCCTTTTACTCCAATAGTTTCTTCCCCAGAACTGCGGGTCTTTGGAACTCCCTTCCGGGATTCTGCTTTCCAAACTGCACTGATATGCAGAAGTTCAAGTGTAATGTTAACAAACATCTTTCTACTCATCTCTCTTAATAATGACCCCGCTAATTAAGTCCCTAATAGTAGCCCCCTGCTTCAAAGTGGCACTGTGCCTTGTTTGGGGTGAAAATTGAATAAAAAAAAAAAAAAAATTAAAAAAAAAAAATATTAAAGTTTGATTCATGTCCAGGTAACCTACATCCAAAATTTCAAGTTTTTAGACCCAAAATTGGCGGAGGAATTTGGTAGAATCTACAAAGGTCCACTCTTTTAACTTTAACTTTTTTGCAGCCAAATTTGCGCCCCAAAACTGAGAAAAATGCTTGCCGTATGTCTGAATACCCGTTATGTATAAATTTCAAATGTTTAGACCCAAAATTGGCTGAGTAATTTGGTAGAGACCGCAGAGGTCAAATTTAAAAAAAACTTTGACCCTAATTTTGACTCCTTAACTTTTATTTTTTGAGCTCAAATCAAGTTAAAAAGTTTGATCCGTGCCCAAGTAACCTACGTTTAAATTTTCAAGCGTTTAGACCCCAAATTGGTGGAGGAGTTTGGTAGAGTTTTCAAAGGTCAAATCGTTGAACTTTGACCTCTTGACACCAAATTTCTAGCCAAAAACCGATTAAAAATATTTTCCCAAATCTCAATACTCCTTATGTCAAATCTCGAGTCTCAAGTCCGAAAATTGTGTGTGTGTACATTTCCCTACCAAATAACTGTCAGAGATATTTTCACTATATATATACACACACACTACTAGCATGGGTGCCCGGCGTTGCCCATGTGTTTAGAGCTGTATGTTGAGTAAAAACAAAAACAAAAAAAAAAACAACAACATAAAACCTGTCAATTTGTTTAACTTTAACCCCTATTATGACCCCTTAAGATTTATTGCTTTGGGCTTAAATCAAGTTACTAAGTTAGATCCATGTCCAAGGAACCTATATCTAAAATTTCAAGTGTCTAGATCCAAAATTGTTGGAGGAGTTTGGTAGAGTTCTCAAAGGTAAAATCGTTAAACTTTTACCCCTTAATCGCCCAATTTCTGGCCGAAAACCCATCACATAGATTTTCCCAAATCTCAGTACACTGTATATCAAATTTCGAATCTGTATGCTTAAAATTGACAGAGTTATTGCATAGGGAAATGTACACAGACAGACAGGCACTTTACTTTTATAGATATATAGATTATATATAAGGAACTAGTGTCTGTGCCCGAATTGTGGGTTGATTAGTTCTTTATTCCCTTTATTTTCGTAGCAATGCCTTTGATGACCCGCAGATAAAGTTTAGCAAATGGAGTCTAAGGTGGCTTCGATGCTGGGTTCGAATCTGCCGACCGACTCGAATTCAAACCCTCTACACTGATGATCGCGTAAGCATGAAGCACTTGTGTTTGTAGGTTTAAGAGAATAATTATTATTTAATTATACAAGTAGAAAAGATCAAGATATTGTAGAATTGGATTTACAATATTTTATTCAAAACGAGGAACACGAAAATAAAAGTGAAAGGTTCCTTATTCCATGGAGTTTCAAAAATAGACTCTTCTCAGAGGAAACAATGTTAGTAAAAAGTACGGATAGATAAAATATCGATTTTTGAAGGCTAGCTCATTTTTGAAAACAGTCGAGACAAAGAGGTTTTTGAAAGAAAATAAAACTTTATAGGACAAATGAAAAAGATTATTCAACAGTATCTAATAATTTTGGTTGCAAATATCCAGCGAATTTCAAAAGTTCCTAATAGGTGTGGCGATTAGTAAATCCTTTGAAATCACTAAAAAAAAAAAAAAAATCCGGGGTTGAAGTAGTGATGAAAAGTCCGTGTAAACAAACAAATATATATATATATATATATATATATATATATATATATATATATATATATGCAGTGGACCCCCGACATACGAGATGAATTCGTTCTCGGATGAAGCTCGTATCTCGAATTAAAATGGCACTAATTAAGGAGACGTAGCGAAACACCAGTTGTGCCATTATTTATTAATAGGCCTCCATGTTTTCTAATCTTGAGGTAGAAAAGAATATATTGTATAAGAAAGTGAATGCAAAGAAAGGTTGTCTGTATTTTCCGACTGTTAAGTCAATCTGTGGTCTACTGTTAGATCACGATAATTCCCTACAAGAATAGTAGACTCGAGGTTTTTATAATTGGAAGAATCCATTACAATTGAATGGTAAGTCTCCATAACATTAGCATCAAGAAATTCTTACCCGTTACACAATCATCCTTTTGAATTTTGCATGCGCTTAGTACATAATCACGTTCATCCATCAAGTATATATTTTTGATCCAGGCAACGCGTGCCCTCATAACTTACTTGCCAGATTTCACCTGAATATGTTATTACACATACGGCACAATCACGTTGACACACCGGTTCTCGCCAGATCACTTAAGTTAAGCAACGTTGAGCCTGGTCAGTACCAGATGGGTGACCATTTAGGAAGGGTAGGCCCTGTATGTACCTTCTGTGAAGGTTGGGTGTGGAACCAGCACCCTCATCCTGTAAAAAGAACTCCTCGCTACAAAAACATCTACAAAAGTTGTAGATGGCCTATGCCCCTCCCCCAGGGGTTCAAGGGCTACGGATGGACGTTATCACGCTGATTGATTCTCTCCTTAATCGATTAAAGTCACGCTCTGTTGACTATTAGTGATGTCAGACGTTTCCTGAACTTGTTCCATATTTTTTGATATTTATATAGCAGTAGAAAGACCATGCTATCATCAAAATCCTCTGAGCAGTTTACAGAAAATGCCAAACGAAATTTTTTTTTTTTTTAATTCTATAAAATCACCCTACACAGAAGAGAGCTACCATTTAGTATATTTAATTACCCTATGCCGTAGGGAACTAGGCAGCAGCTCGCTGGTTCGGCTATGCGCTTCGCCGAAACCCAGGTGACCCCATTCGTGAAGTCATCGACCCAGCATCACCACCAGACTGGAAAAAATGCCTTGATGGCTAACTCAAAACCTGGCTCAGAACGGTGAAAAAGGATACTGAAATGATCCTTGGCCCCCGCCTCTACAGGCTTTCCTCCGATGGAATCACGAATGGCTTATGCTAGTAGCGGAAAATGCCTCCGACCGCTGCGCCTGGTCGACTGTTATACGGGATGCGGTGAATTTGTTGGATGGATCCAGCCTAACTGATCCAGGGTGAACGCCACAAGAACCAACCAAGACAGCAGAGAGCCATCATTTAATTCTGTGGTAGATTAAAAGGTAAATAGAAGTGCAAGGGGCGTCCATTTTACAATTCCAATGCAATATTTTAACAATAAATACGGATGGTCCGGAGTTCGATTCCTAGAAACAGTCAAGCTACACTGACGAAAGAAAGTTACCTCGAAACATGCATGTACGTAGATTACTGTTTTTAAAATGATAAAAATAAAAGAAAATGTTATATATGTCCAAATAAATTATGGGTGGTTTTGTAAGTAAAAATGAGCTTCGCAACGAAACCGCTATTAAATAGTATTTATCATTAAAAAAATCAAAAACTTAGCTATAAGTATAAACACTACATAAAAACTATAAAAGTTAGCTATAGTATCAAACTAAGTTTATAAACGATAAAAATAAACAGTAAAATCATCTAGAAGTTTATGGCATAACGGTTAAACGTACCAGACTGTGATACACATGGCCCGGAGTTCGATTCCTAGAACAGTCAAGCTATGCTTAAGAGATAGTTATCTCGAAACATGCATGTACGTAGATTCCTGTTTAGAAAATAAAAAATAATGTGTGTGTGTGTGTGTGTGTATATATATATAGTAAAATTGGTAATTAGTAAAAACCTGAAGAGAGTGCTCAATACTATTGCAGAGCAAATATGTGTTTTATTTTTTTATTACCGTTTTATCTGTTTGGTTACATATGTTTCGGATGTTGGACCATGTTTACGATCCAACAGCCTCGTCAGACGTTACATTTTCTGTTTCCGAAAAATATGTAACCAAACCGATAAAACGGTAATAAAAAAAATAAAACATATATTATATATATATATATATATATATATATATATATATATATATATATATAAAACAAATGGTCCAAAGAGTTTATATTGGAAGCAAAACAAATCGAAATTCCAAGACAAAAAACGGTAATGATTCTTTCTATTGGGAATATTCATGAGAACATTCATGTAATTACTATTTGCTGATAAGACACACTCAAAGAATCCTATTGCGAAAGTCGGTTTAAATATTTATAAGAAAAATGGTAACACAGAAGAAAAAGAAATTTCAATCATAGACAAAATTCCAAACATTTATAGAATCAAAAGCAAACTTTACCTTTATTTATGACGAGACTAGACATTACTCGGGAGTATTTAATAAGAAAATTGAAGAATCTATATATCTAGAAAAGTGAAATTGTGTGTGTACATTTCCCTACCAAACTACTCCGTTAATTTTAAGTCTACAGACTCGAGATTTGACATAAGGGGTATTGAGATTTGGGAAAATCGTTTTCATCTGTTGTCGGCCAGAAGTTTGGCTGTCAAGGGGTCAAAGTTCAACGACTTGACCTTTGAAAACTACCAAACTCTTCCGCCAATTTTGGGTCTAAACACTTGAAATTTTAGATGTAAGTTACTTGGACATGGATCAAACTTTTTAAGTTGATTTGAGCCCAAAATAAATGTTATGGGGTCAAAGTTTTAAAAAATTGACCTCTGCGGTCTCTACCAAATTACTCAGCCAATTTTTGGTCTAAACATTTGAAATTTGACAGAAAGGGTATTCAGACTTTGTAATCAGTTTTTAAGCTTTTTAGTCAGTTTTTGGACGAAAATTTGGCTGCTAAGAGGTCAAAGTTAAAAGAGTTAACCTTTGCAGACTCTACCAAACTCCTTCGTCAATTTTAGGTCTACACACTTGAAATTTTGGATGTAGGTTATCTGGACATGAGTCAAACGTTTTAATATGCACATAAAGTTATAAACAGTACATAGGGCCCGAACAAAGCTGGGCTGAACTGCTAGTATATATATAAAAAAAAAGGAGGAGGGAGAGGGCATTTTCTTTAACTGTACACATCCTCAGTTACATTACTTCTTTGAACAACCCCTCACTCTGATTCATGCATGAACTCCTTAACTTAAAAACAAAAATAAATCCACACAAGAAAAACGGTCATTTTTTTTTTTTACTATAGACAACAATGCTAAAAAGTGGTCGACGAACAAAGAAATAACAAATAAATGTTACCAAAGGCAAGATAAGTTACTCTTCTGCCTACCGGGATAAGTTTTTGGTGTTATATAAAGTTTGAAACGCAAGTAGTGCTAGTGCTTAAGTTAAAATGGCAACAAAGATGGCAGACACGATGCTGTCACCTTCGGAGTCTCGAGAATCGCTCAAAACCCAAAAATAAAACTACATTTAGAAATTCACCCACGGTCATGGTGATATTGGAATTTCTATTATTATTATTATTTATTATATATTTATTTAGCAGGGCTACCCGGTGTTGCCTGGGGCAACAGTGTAACATTCTTTTATAAAACTTCTATTTCCCACCCACCCTCTCTCTCTTTTTTCCCCCATTCTCAGTTTGTCCTCACTCTACCCTTCCCTTTCTTCTCTGCCCATTTCTCTCTTTGGGCACATGCACACATTTTGTGGATTTCTATAGGAATGATTTGCTGTAAATGAAATAACTACGGCCAAACCCCCTACCCCCCCTCACCCCCCAAAAAACCTCAAAAACAAGTGAAGCATGTGAGTGCACAGTAAACGAGGCATAAAAAAAAAATGACTCAAGTTCAGCATTTGCATCCCACCCACCCACCCACCCCTCATTTAGCACCAAAAGTTCCCAGGGGACGTCAAATCCTGATGAAAATGAACGATTGGTGCAGTTTAAAACCTTAACATATGTAAATTTGAGTTCTGCAACATGCAAAAAAAGAAATGACTAAGTCCATTATTTGCACCCTCTCCCTCATTTAGCCCCCCAAAGTCCCCAAGGCCTTAACATATTTAAATTTGAGTTTGGCATCATCCAAAACTGCTAAATAGACATACATAGAAAATTTGGACAAATATGGTAAAATAGTCCCTAAAACAACCCCTGGGGCACACCCAAGAGTTATCGCGAAGTATAGACAAACAAAATTATATAGAAATCAGTTACAACTTTTCAGAAAGTTTTATAAAAATCCAAGGTATCAATTTTTGTTTTAATAAGCACAAAAGTGTCAATTTTAGCCATTTTAACCCAAAAGGCACCCTAGGGGGGCAACCAGAGTTTTCTTGGAAAATCCGTTCTGTTCCTTTTTTTTTTTACTTATATCATGCTTAATGTTTGACCAAAATTTTTAAAAATTCCAAGGTGTAGTTATTGAAAAAAGTGCGGACAGACGAACGGACGAACAAGGGTGAATTTACAAGTCCATCCTCCTTTTGTCTTACATTTTCACCAGATTTCAGAAAAATCTAATAGATGGGTCAAAAGTTATGGGGTAAAACGTGTCATTTTTTGCAATTTTGGGGCATTTGTGACACTTTTGGCGCTCCTGGGAACGCCGAATTCCAGTGAAAATGGACAAACGGTGCAGTTTCACACCCTTAGACATGTATATTTAAATTCAGCACCATGGAAAACTACTATATATGGACATACATATCAAGTTTTTGAGTAATATGGAAAAAAGCTCCAAAAAAGCATTTTTTTTAGCCCTAAAAGTCCCAAAGAGACGCGAACCAGAATTTTGCCAGTTTCACTCATACTGAACTTATAAGAATAATGGTCTCCACATTTTGGCCAAGTTCCAGGAAAATCTAAGTGATGGATCAAACGTTATGGAGCAAAAGTGTCATTTTTGGCCATTTTGGGGCATTTTTGATCTCTTGAGCCCCTGTGGATGCCGAATCCCAGTGTAAATGGATAACGGTGCACTTTTAGGCTTTAATACATGTATATTTGAGTTGACCACCGTGAGAAACCACTATATAGTCAGACATATCAAGTTGTTGTTGAGAAATATGGAAAAAGAGCCACAAAAGAGGGCGTTTTTAACAAATTTTTTGTCATCTTGGGGCATTTTTTTTTACCTCTTTTGAGCCCCTGGGGACGCAACGGGAATTTTTGCAAAAAAATTTCTTTTTTTTACTATGCACATCTATTTAATGAAATACAATTTGTAGCAAAATTTCAGGAAAAACTCATAGACGGTTATCTGGCAATCGTCTGGACACATGGACAGCACTGAAAACATCGGTCCCTCTCCAATAAATCGCGGGACCAAATTATATAACCACTAAGAATAATCTATGCGGATTGACCTACATCTCGTCGAGACTCGCTTAGCTGAGGTTGAACCTCGACAAGACATTAAAATTGAAACAGATCCAACCATGATTCATAATTTTATTAATATATATATATATATATATATATATATATATATATATATAAAGTACATGCACATACGTACGACGTGTCTAGGTTCTGTAGCACTTTTAAAATGGCTTCAGAACCTCAGATTTGACAAATGTGCATTTGTCAATGAGTAATATTATATATATATATATATATATATATATAAAATATGATCATATACATTCATGCGAAAAACTATGCAAAGCCATAAAATATTTTTGTTTTCTTTCGTGCATTTTATATTAGCTTAATTATATTTATTGTCCCTTTTTTTCACCGACTGTATGGAGAAAATAAAAACAAAAGCAAATAAAAACGCCATTATTCAAAGAGAAGGTTAATTTCCTATGGATGGATGCCTCGGCTCAAGTAAACGCGTCAACAGGAGAATGGAAGTTAAATGATCCCCAACGGAAAAAAAAAAAAAGAAAGAATGCACTTCATAAAAAATTGATCAACAATCCGATGATAAAACTTCACCGAAACTGATGCAGTGAAAAACCTCTCCTCCCCAAACAAAAGATCTGGTGCCATTAAAAAACAAAATGGCTACAAATTCTATTCCAAAGAAATGCATCTCCTTTCATCGTAATCGCTCTACCCCTCCCCCCATCACGCCCCAATTGAAATGAATGGTTCTCATCTTGGGGAAGCACCATGTCCTGACAAGCTTCTGGGACTGACCTTCACTCCTGATTTGAAATGAAACACATACATCAAATCTGTCGCCAAGATTGCTGGAAAAATGGTTGGATCATTCTACTGCTCCAGAAAATATCTCACTGCTAATGCAATCTATATCTATAAAAGTAAAATTGTCTGTCTGTATGTGTTTGTCTGTACATTTCCCTACTAAACTACTCTGTCAATTTTCAGTCTACAGACTCGAGATTTGACATAAGGAGTATTGAGATTTGGGAAAAAATTTTTAATCGGTTTTAGGCCAGAAATTTGGTTGTCAAGGGGTCAAAGTTCAACGATTTTACCTTTGCAGACTCTACCAAACTTCTCTGCCAATTTTGGGTCTAAACACTTGAAATTTTAAATGTAGATTACTAGGACATGAATCAAACTTTGTAATTTGATTTGAACCCAAAAGAATACAGGCTAAGGGGTCAAAGTTAAAAACAATTTGACCACTGTGGTCTCTACCAAATTACTTAGCCAATTTTTTGTTTAAGCATTTGAATTTTTACATAAAGTGTATTCAGACATAGTGCAAGCTTTTTAATCGGATTTTGGGCAAAAATTTGATTGCCAAGAGGTCAAAGCTGAAAGAGTTGACCTTTGCAGACTCTACCAAACTCCTCTGCCAATTTTGGGTATAAACACTTGAAATTTTAGATGTAGGTTTCCTGGACAGGAGTCAAACTTTTTAAATATATATATATGATACCACATCTATGCAGGAGCTGCTCGGCGTGCCCTAGCCAGTCTTAATAGAGTTCAAAATGGGCTTCGAAACCTAGTAGGTGATCCCCTTTTTTCTTTCCAGCAAAGTCTTTCCCACAGAAGAGACGTTGCAAGCTTATCTCTGCTATATCATTATTTTTTTATGGTAAATGCTCAACTGAACTCCAATCTATGGTTCCTCCTTGCCAAACTTTCACAAAAAAGACACTCGACGATACAACAATTATATACAATTTGGAACATTGTTCTGCTGGCCTGCTTCCCAGTTGAATACAACATGGTAGCCTTCAAATCCAATGTAAACAAATCCTTGTTGAGCTGTTGCCATAAGTCAAATTCTACCCAATTTACACCATTAACGATTACTACACTATCGCCTTACATTCATTAATCCTTATCCTCGAGTGGTCTTCGGGCCTTGATAACTAGCGACTCCCAAGTAATAATAATAATAAAAAAAAAAAAAAAAAATGCATTCATGCAATGCACTCTTTCTTCAATTTGCAACGAGATTACTCACGAGTGACTGAAAAAGTTAGATAGGAAATACAAATTATAATTTAGACTAGTGTGGTTACTGGCGTTGCCCGGATGTTTGTGTTGAGCAAAAGAAAAAAAAGTGGTTGTAGACAAGCAGAGCAGGGTCGAACCCGCGACTCGAAGGAGGAAAAGAAAGTGAAAGAAAACCTGACGTCTTACCCCTACTCCATGACGCAACGGGAAGTGTAAAACGTTCAAATTTAACCTAGTCGATCAAAAAGAGGACTTGCAGTAATCGCGTTGCTTTTAAACCTCCCATGAAGTTCATTTTTAATGTGGGGAAAAGCAGCTCCCCCCAAAAGGGGAGCTAATAAAAACACTTCAAGAAAGAGCCTCTGGGGCACACCCAAGAGTTATCGCGAAGTATAGACAAACAAAATTATACAGAAATCAGTTAGTTACAACTTTTCAGAAAGTTTTATAAAAATCCAAAGCATCAATTCTTTTTAATAAACACAAAAGTGCCGATTTTAGCCATTTTTACCCGAAAGGCACCTCTGGGGGGGACAACCAGAGTTTTCCCAGAATATCCGTTCTGTTCCATTTTTTTTACTCATATCATGTTTAATGTTTGTGCAAATTTTTTTAAAATTCCAAGGCGTAGTTATTAAGAAAAGTCTGGGCAGAGGAATAGACAAGGGTGAATTTACAAGTCCACCCTCCTTTTGTCAGGGCACCAATAATACTTGAGATAATCAGCTGCCAATCTATTACAAAAAAAAACAAAAAAAAACAAGAAAACTATCTTGAGATTCCCATACCTAAACAGCCATTATTTGTTTTAACTTACTCCACATTAAGGGTTCTTATATCTATAGAAATATTATTTTTCAAATGGACAGATAAAATTCTAGATAGTCAAGCCCAAATCAGAGATATTTCCCCCCCCCCTTTTTTTTTTGCTGGTTTCTCTCCTCTTGGTTAAATATCATTTAAATTCTAGATAGTTAAGTCCAAATCAGGGATATTTCCTCTTTTTTTTTTTTTTTTTTTTTTGCTGGTTTCTCTCCTCTTGGTTAAATATTATTTAAATTCTAGATAGTTAAGTCCAAATCAGGGATATTTCCTCTTTGTTTTTTTTTTGTTTTTTTGCTGGTTTCTCTTAAATATCATTCACATAGACCAAGTTTCTTATTTATATGCATTGCAACAATGCAACAAACTAATCATGCAACTGCTTAGTGCATGTTTGAAGTTTGAATAATTCAATGTAAACCATTTTCTTAAAATCTCTATAACTGCAACTTTTACACTTAATTGCAACAAAGTTGTTGCAAATTACTGTGAAAACTTTCCCCCACTCTTTATCTGTGCCTAAATCAAAACGTAGATTCCATGAACAAAGCTTCTTTCTTAAAACTGCACGCCTATGGAACTGTTCCGTATGCCTGCTTCCCACCTGACTATAACTTGGATGTCTTCAAGTCCAACGTTAACTTCCTAATGAATCGCCTTCTTAAGTAAACACTTCATTAAATCTCCACACTAACGTACTGTATTTGCAATAACCCTTATCTCTGAGTGGCTTCCGGGCCTTGATAAATGGTGATCACCGTGTAAAAAAAAAAAAAAAAAAAAAAATCAAAAGGTGCCATTTTGAAATAATAAAATGGGAAACAAAACGGAAACAAGTAACTGCATCACTTTTCACAGAAAAAATTATTGCTGTTCAAGAAAAGAAATTCTTAACTGAACCATTTCTCTCTTCCATAATTTTCTAATGATCAGCTGTTCCTAATAATAACTTTCCTAGCAACCAGACTTTCTCACATTATATTTGACGTGCATGTGTTTTTATTAAGTAAAAAAAAAATGCGAGAAATATACTAAATATGAGAACACACAAACAAAAGAGAAAACAGGTTAAAGTAGTTTGCTTGAGACATCGTTCAATGTGCACATGAGAAATTTAAGTTTATGAAAGGCAGAACAATGCAAAAATGTGACGAGTAGACTCAAACTGACATCACTTAAGATATAATGGTGAAACCAGCTGTGTAGTTTCATTTTCATTCATGCATGTTTAAATGTCGAACACACACCTGAAGAAGGGAAGACACCCCGAAATATAACATCTTGAACACATGCCTGAAGAGGAAACATCCCAAAATTTAGCATCATGGACATGCTCCTTGTTGCAAGTAAAAACATCCTACATGTGAAATATTGTAGGAACAACAAAAAAAAAGGTATTAGATATTATATATTAAAGGTACTATATTTGGGACTAGTCACGGTAGGGGTTTCTGCACATTAAATTTTGGTGGCACACTCATCTCAAACCACACTTCGCCTAAGTCAACATAGTTGGATACTAGTGGCAAGTGGAGTATATATATATATATATATATATATATATATGTTCAAGACGACTGGAAACAATGCCAAGATAAACAGAACACATACAGCGCCTAAAATTCCCAAATGGTCACTAACCAGGCTCAACGTTGCTTAACTTTGGTGATCTGACAAACCGGTGTGACAAGGTGATTATGCTGTATAAAAAATATATATATATATATATATTTAAAGGAGATTAGAACAACAGTCTAAAGAGCAGAGTGTATTTTAATGTAATAGTGAAATTACTAGTTTAATTAAAATACAGGAAAGAAAAAGTGCTGGTTGTAATTTAGATATATAATAAGCTCGATAGGTAAATATCCTAGAGCTAATTCAATATTTAGTAATGTGATTGATAATTTAAAAATCAGATTATAATTAAATTAAAAATCCGTTTCATAAGAAGGAACAACAACAAAATCAATTATTTGTACGATCGTTTCGGAAAACAGTGTTTTTATTGTGGTAGACATCAAGTTACTCCTCATCAGCAAATTGTGAAGGGTTTTCATTAAATTTAAAAGACACCATAAATAAACCTAGCATTAAAAGTAAGGCAGATGTATCTTTTAATTTTTCGCCTTTTGAAATCAGGAACTATGGTTAAAGTTAAATAATTATTGTCCGTAACTTGATGTCTACCACAATAAAACACTGTTTTCCGAAACGATCATACAAATAATTGATTTTGTTGTTGTTCCTTCTTATGAAACGGATTTTAAATTTAATTATAATTGATTTTTAAATTATCAATCACATTACTATATATATATATATATATATGCACATGAATTTAATGAATACAAGTTAAACTGCATCGCTGGTTCCATCAGTTTGAGTCTATCCAATACATTTTTGCATTGTTTTGCCTTCTAAAAACTTGAATTTCTTCTTAAAAGAGAAAAAACCTGAAAGAGAATTGTCCACATAAATCCATAGATGGAGTGCCAGTCTTCAGGAGGTTACAGGTTTAATCTTCAGTACAGGTAATAGGAAGAATCTGCAGGGCGTCCAAGAAGTCACTAAAAGGTTTTGAACTTAAATAGATTCTTTATTTTTAATATCTTTCTGTAATTTTAACATCATCTGACTAAGACACTCAGAAGTTTTTTTGTTTTTTTTTTAATGCAAAATCCAAATAATCTTTATGAAAAATTTTACCCATTTTCAGCTTCGCATATTTGTACTGTTTCCAAAACATTATTCATGACAGATTGCAGAATCTCTGGATTACAATTTAACTCCCTTATTTTGTTCTTGACGTTTTCCTTCAATTCTTGCAGGGTTTGGGGTTTGTCGCTTCGAGGTCTGCTAGCTTGCGGAACTAAATAAGGGAGTTAAATCGCAATCTAGAGATTCTGCAATCTGTCATGAATAATGTTTTAGAAAGAGCACAAATATGCGAAGCTGAAAATGGGCAACATTTAAAAGACATTACTTTTTATAAATAAAGATTTGAATTTTTCATTTTTTTTTTTTTTTTATAATTTCCCAATGTCAGTCAGATTGTGTTAAAATTATAGAAAGATATCAAAAATAAAGAATCTATTTAAGTAAAAACTCCTTCAGTAAATTTTTGGATACCCTGTATTATTTAAATACAATAGCATGTGTGTTACACTTATATCTTTTTTCTTCCGAGTGACTGACGTTTAATTGTTATGATCTTCCATTTCCTGTAATAACTACTTTTACCAAGAATTCTTCATAAGTTTTGGTTTCAGTTTCGATTATAGCTAATGGCACTCAAGTCCTCTATTTTTTTTTATAATTTTACCAAGAATTCTTCATAAGTTTTGGTTTCGATTATAGCTGAAGGAACTCAAATTATATATATATTATACATATATTTTTTTCTTCATAAGTTTTAGTTTCGATTCAAGCTGATGCACCCAAGTCATATGGATATATTTTTTTTTATTTTTGAAATCACAACTTTATAATATATAAGAATTGATAGAAAATTGATTATATAATAATATATACGAAATCTGCATAAATTAAAATATCACATTTAAGCAAATTTCACAACCAGGCTACGCCAGACGTCCTTGTTAGCTCAGATAAATACTTTTGCAGTTTTAACAAAAGAGCTACAATAATATCAAGGCATCGCCATTTACGCTGAACATCCACAGAATATCAACGTCAATATATTACATATGAAAGAGGCCACTGTGGAATTTCCACAGATCCCGCTAATATGATTACTAGTTATTTAAGACTTTTATCCAATCACAGATGATGGAACAAGAACAATCTATCATTCTGGATTAAATAAAGGGTTCAATTTGAAATTCCATGCAAAGTTTGGAGTTTGACAAAATGCGCCTGGGGGTCGGAGGTTGCCTTGGCCAAAACGTGAAAATAACACTCGAGAAAAGAACAATAGTCTCAACAATAGAAATAAAGAAAAGACAAAATTAAGGCATGGTTGTGAACATGTACGCGGGTACTAACACGGCCATCTAGAGTAATGTCGGTAGCCACGGTACTAACCAATATAAACACACGGGTATAGTTAACGAAGTGTATAAACAAAAGTTTGTTACAGAAGTACACGTCATGGTTCTGTGGCCATAACTGCCACGAATCGCTGCCCTGATATGTTAGATGCAATTGTATTTATTGTGAGAGTAAGCCTATAACATCTTTCATCTTTGTAACTTGTAGCAATTATTTTTTATTGTTTTTGATAAGATTTGAACCAACATTAACTTCCATTCTGCAATAGTTATACATTCTAAATTCTGGAGTTTTTGGTGACCAACGATTCAACGTTTGCCATAAATTTTTAATTGGATTCAAGTCAGAACTTATTGAATGACAAAACTAATCTTTTTTTCTGGACTCGTAGGTTTCAGATCATAAACAGGCTGGAAAGCAAATTGTCGATCTAGATGTGAAAACGCACGCACGCACACATACAAACTTATCAAGGTATGTGGAAGAACAACTTATCTTGTCTTTAGTAACACCTATTTTTTCACCTATTTTTTTTTTTGTTTCGTTGACTCTTTATTAAAAACTAGCCTGGGTGCCCGGGGCGTTGCCCAGGTATTTGGAGGTGTGTATTGAGCAAAAAAAATGATAAATAAATAAATAAATAAAATAGTGGTAGTAGGCAGGCAGACTCAAACCCGTACCATGAAGGAGGAAAAGAACGTGAAAATAGGGGGAAAAAACAAAAAAACTGACGTCTTTGCTGTTGCTCCCATTGCCAAACCGGAAGTGACATACGTTTGAATTAAGGCTAGACATTCGAAAAGACAGGATGACTTGAAAACATTGACGAAAAAAAGCGACCCCACCATGTAGAAAAGTGCCCAGTTGAGGATGAAGGAATTAATGATTGTGGCCAATTTTTTTATATTTATCGTCCGATGGGTCGAGCTTCCAAATGCTACCGATATCATGAAAATCAGTCGCCTCTGTCGAAAGTTTTAGGCATACATACATACATTTAAACAGACAGGTGAGATTTATATTATAGACGAGCGGGGGGGGGGGTACCCGGCGATGCCCGGGTGTCTTGAGGTAAATCAAAACTCCCGGGGGGGGGGGTTTAAATAATAATAAAAAATGTTTTGGTAGATGAGTATGAGAATCGAACCCGTACCCTTGAGTTGGAAATTAATGTGTGAAAAAAAAAAAACCGTGCGATGTTACCATTGGGCCACCGCGACATACAGCATAGAAGTGTTTTATCTAACTGTGACTATAAAAACAGGCGTGCGTAATAAAAGTTAACTTTGCTGCTTCCATTTGACCTAATTAAGAAGGTCAAATAGAAGTCACGCAGTGTAAGCGTCTGTTCCCGGCGCATTGCCGCGAACACGTCCGTTTGAGTTTAGTTTCATTTTATTTATACTAAAAAGCCCAATCAACATGCGAGAAGCCAAAATAATAATTTTGTAAAAATCGACGTAAATAAATCTATACGCTACGCGCTTTCCTAATTCCTAGATATTATGATATAGGACCCATATAAACAGTTGTAAACGGGAGCGCGTGCGAAATAAGCCTTTTGAAGACATACACGAAATGATCACACACATTTTGCCCTTTATATATATAGAAGAAGAAGATGTCCAATTTGTTCATAACAGACTGTAAAAACAACTAACCAGTTTGCAATAATGCTGAACCAATTTCAAAATTCGAGCAAATAATTTTCAGTCGTGAGTTAATGCTAAGCTCCTCTGTCCTCCCCATTCTATTGCTAACAATTCACAGCGTGATGTTTTTTGGCTAAAATTATCACAAATATTTGACAGAATGAATAGTTTGGAAGACTTCACCAATAAAATAATTATGCAAATTATTTTTACATACACAAATCAATTGAAAATGATTTTTATTTTTTTTTACCATTACAAATATTTTTGTCTTTTTCAATTTTACAAAATTCACCTGTCAAATTGTTCAGAAAATTGAGATTTATATTCCGTTTTTGTGTTTATCAAGATATTAAAAAATAATCTGGAATGCTTTGGGAATTAGATACTGAGAAATGGAGAAAAATATACAAAATCCATGTGCAGGAATACAACTGAGATTATATATATATATATTAGCAGTTCCACCCGGCTTTGCTCAGGCCCTATGTACTGTTCAGAACTTTATATACATATGTATATATTAAAAACTGAATATACACGGTAATGCCTTTCTATATAATAGGCTTCCTTAACTACCATAGAGAAAAGTTGGTAAAGACTGCAGATGTCAATTTTTTAAAAAAATTGGCCCCAATTTTGACCACTTAACATTTATTGTTTTGGACTCAAATTAAATTAAAATGTTTGAGCCTTGTCCAAGTTACCTACATCTCAAATTTCAAGTTGTTTCGACCCAAAATAGGCGGAGAAGTTTGGTAGAGTCTGCAAAGGTCAACTCTGGAAACTTTGACCTCTTGCCAGCCAAATTTTCGCCCCAAAACTTATTAAAAAGCTTTCTGCATGTCTGAATATCCTTTATGTAAAGTTTCAAACGTTTAGCCCCAAAATTGGCTTAATAGTTTGCTAGAGATTGCAAAGGAAAGATCTTTTAAACTTTGACCCCTTGGAAGCCAAATTTTCAGAAAAAAAGACAAAAATACGATTAAAAAGCTTGACCTATGTCTGAATACATTTTATGTAAAATTTCAAATGTTTAGACACTAAATTGGCTGAATAATTTGGTAGAGACTGCTGAGGTCAATTTTTTAAAAACTATATACATATATATATAACTACTTCATTTACTCACATAAATTTGATATACGAAAGTATAGATTTATGCGTAAACTTAAAGTATTTACTTCAAAAGTGCTCAATACGTATGTAGAGCTAGTTAGTAATTTATAAAATATATATGGCTATTAAGCTACACTGAATATTCTGCGTTTCATCCACTTATAGGATTCGTCAGGCTTATGCGCGAATTCTGTGGTTGCTTCTTGTTTTTATATATGTTGAGGATTTCTGGTTAGCCAATCAGCTTTCTAGTATCCACCGCAAAGTTGCATTCACATAATTTTAGATATAGATATATACATATATCTACAATTATATAAATGCAATTTTGTGGGAGTTTGTTCCTTATAGACTCCGAAACGACTAAAACAGATTTTCTTTAAAATTTACAGAACTTTAGTGCATAAGTCTGTGAGTGATCTTAGTTAACTTTTGTACACACACAAAGATCGTTCCAAAGGTAAAATTTCATTTTTTTTTTATAACTAAAAAGAGTTAAAAGTGGTACCATTAAAATGAGCGACCTTTCTACTCCAGAATTTATTTTTCTGCACAATCACCACCATTCTCAATGCACTTTTGCTAGCGATAAACGATACTTTGGTTGTATATTTCGTAATACACATCAAAACGAAACAGTATATATTTTATACAAGATGTTTTTTTTTACGTTGCAATTATATTCTTAAGCTTTTAATCTTTTATTCAATGAATTGTTAATTCTTTTTGTTTTAATTATTTTAAGATTCACCAGATTAAAAAAAAAATCTAAAAGAAAAAAATTCTTGGTTATAAGCTGAAAACCCAATATTTGAGTAAAGTTTAAAAGTATGTATGGAATGCGCTTTGTAAGCTTATATCATTAAAGGAAACCAATAAACAGTATTAGGTTTATTGTATTAAAGTAATAAAAAAAAAAAAAAAAAAAAAAAAAAAAAACTGCGTTTTCATAACTTGTTTGTTTTTATATAATTTCGATTTAATCCTATAAACCCTAACGCTTACACTTTGTATATTAAATGTTTGTCTGCATCTGTGTTGATGTTTATTTTGTATATTATTATTATACAGTGTATTGTTCAATTTAGGAATTGTTTTTAACAACAAAAAAACGCTTTAAAATAAGTGAATATTCACACACACACAAACTTCCCAAATGAAACCTAAGGTATTGAAAGAAACTATAATTAATAACGAGTATTAACGTCTTGAAATTTGGAAAATAGACTTTTTGTCATATTTGTATGTATGTGCTCTATAGTTACATCGAGCTTCATGAACTAAAGGATTCGTATAAGTAAAAGGTGAAATATAATTGAAAAAGCATATTTCCCCCATTAAGATATACATTTCGTAGTTTTGTCATTTCAAGACTTCCACGGGGAAAAAAATGAAACATATACAGGGTGACCCCAAAAAAACAGAAGACATCCAATTGTTTTTCTGAGCATTTTACAATCAACGGAGGAAAAAAAAAGGCCAAAGACCCTAGTGTTTTGATGTGATGTTTTAAATATAATAAACTAGTTATGACCAAAGTTTCATTTCATTCGGACAAAACACTAAGAAACGGGGCCTAATTAGAGTTGGGGACCGTTTTTTTTTGGTCACCTGTATATATATTATTTATATATATTGCTTAATTTAGGATTTTCTTTTAAACAAAAAAGGATTTTAAATATGTGAAGACACACACGCACAAAAAAAAAATCCAGGTGTGTAGAAGAATAACTTATCTTGCCTTTGGTAACATTTATTTGATGTATATTTATTTTTTCACCTCTTTTTTGTTTCGTTGGCACTTGTTAAAAATGCCCAACCTTTTCATAACAGACTGTGCCATAAAGCTAAGAATAATTAATCAGTTTGAAATAATGCTGAATCAATTTACGTGGTGAGTTATTGCTAAGCTTTGTTATCCTGCTATTAATTTAACATTAACAATTGACAACGTGATTTTCTTAGCTGAAATTATTGCAAATATTTGACTGAATACATAGTTTGGAAGGCTTCAATGAAATCTTGTTGGATTTCCCATCGAACACTTGAACATCAATAGATCTGAAAAATCGATACTTCATTATAAGAGATTTCTTATTATCCTTGGAGTATTCTGGTTACAATAATAAAAATTATTATTCCTGCAAATATTTGCTTGTCGGGGAGGAAGATGTTATACTTTTTAGATTATGTGTGGATTTACACCCGTACCATTTTTTTTTTCAACTTTTTCTAAAATAGTTAGGTTTACGTCAGCGTGAAATAATGTTGAACCTATTTCTGAACGTGCAAATAATTTTCAGTCTTGAGTCAACGCTAATAAAAATTATTATTCCTGCAAATATTTGCTTGTTGGGGAGGAGGATGTTATATTTTGTAGATGATTATGTGTGGATTTACAACCGTACCACTTGGACTTAGGGTTTCTGGTAAAAGAAATTTGGTTCTCTGAAAATGTTTACAAACTAGTGAAATTAAACATTTTGCTAAAATATGTGTGATATAAAATTAAGACGGACTGGTTTTTTTTTTAAATTTTTATTAACACCATTCGTCAATTGATGATTTCAAAACAGGAAGCTATCATCAAGTAGACCTTTTCTCTTTAATCATTTTTTTTTTTTTTTTTTTTTAACTTTTTCTAAAATAGTTAGGTTTACGTCAGCTTGACCTTTTTCTAAACGTGAAAATAATTTCCAGTCTTGAGTCAATGCTAAGCTCTATTCTCCTCCGTATTGATATTTATTTAAGTATAAAGCCATTAACAGTTCATTCACTGTGTGATGTTCTTTGTTAAAATCATCACAAATATTTGACAGAATAAATAGTTTGGACGATTCACCAATAAAATAATCATGCAAGCTACTTTTACATGCACGCATCAATTGAAAAAGTATATATATATATATTTTTTTTTACACAGGCATCACCACTTATCAAGGCCAAGAGACCACTCGAGGATAAGGGTTAAAGAGTGTACAGTAGAAATTGGACAATACAATAACCGTTAGTAATGGAGATTCGGTAAATTTGTTAACATATGGAACGGCTCATCAAAAACTTGTTTACGTTCAACTTGAAGACAACCATATTGTAGTCAGCTGGAAAGCAGAAAAACGGAAGACAATTCCATAGCGGTCCAGTTCTAAGAAAGAAGCTTTGCTCATGGAATCTACGCTTAGGTTTAGGCACAGATAAAGAGCGGGGGGGGGGGAATTAGTGATAGTGTTTTCTGCTAGGCGGGGGTTTTTCTTGTGAAAGTTTGGCGATGGGGGGGGGGGGCATAGAATGGAGCTCAGCCGAGACATGGAATCTACGCTTAGGTTTAGGGCACACCGTTAAAAATATTTTTATCTTTTTTTCTTATTTTGCGTAATTCGCTTGTCAAATTGTTTGGAGAATTGAGATTTATATTCCGTTTTTGTGTTTATTATTTAAAAAAAAAAAAAAAAAATGGAATAATATGGGAATTAGATAGGGAGAAATGGAAGAAAAATATACAAAGTTCCTGTGCAGGAATACAATTGTTTAATACATATATATGTGCGTAAGTTTTGCACGATATTTTTTTTTTTAAACAAACACTGCTTTAAAATATGTGAGGATGCCTGCACATACTCATAGAAAACTCATTCCGGTATGTAGAAGAGTAACTTATCTTGCCTTTGATAACATTTATTTGTTGTATTTTATTTTTTCACCTCTTCTATTTTAACAAGGCCGATAGCCATTAGTCGCGTGTTCTCGTGTAATGAATGAATGCGTGAATGTAGGATTGACATGAAATTCTTAAAGATAAACTAAAATGACCGAAAAATGGTTTGAAATGACTTAAATAAATAAAAAGTAAATGACTTAGAACGACTTTAATGAACTTAAGGGTGAATTGAATGACCTTAAGAATGACTTGAATGCTTAAAAAATAACTGGAATCCTTCAAAAACAACTTGAATAATCTGGAGAATGACTTGAATGGCTTTGAGACTGACTGGTTGTAAAGTGGGTGATCATTTTACATTAAATTAATACAGAAAAGTGATCCCCGACTTTATATCACAAAGTTACAAACATAAGTACAGCATGTAGTAAGAACAGATACTACACTTTGAGATATTAAATCCTTTATTCATGTTAAAAATACATTGAAAATCAACAATGAACAAAAAACCTTAGGCACATGGCCAACTCAAAAAGGGGGGATTGTGCGGGTCGTTGGTCATCCTTGTCACTCCAGTACTAAACAAAATCAAAAGTTTCTCCTAGCTAGTATCTTCTTTCACCATAATACCGCATTCACCCTTTCATGCTGGGGACGTCCTACTTAACTCCCAATCTTTAAAACATTTTTTATTGGCTTGTAAAAACAAAAAAGATAATAAAATGGTACAATAATTCATTTGTGTCAAGGGTGAGGGGTTAGTAGGACCCTCCCAACCCCATCTAAAAGGAACCTCACTTCTGCCGGTCAGGCTCTAAGTGGGGATGCCGTCTAGATCGAAAGAAAAGTAAGGAATGGGGGTTAGTTTGTATTTCTTTCTCTCCAAGATGGGTGAAATTTAGAGGAGGGGGTGGGGATCTTGGAGGCTTCCTAATCAGGGAGAGATGGAACACACACTCAGCTAGCTCAGAGGCTACTTGTTTAATTTTACATTACGGAACTGCGCGTTCCACACCTAGGCAGGGAACACCTATTCAAATTTGGCTCCTCTTCGTACACACAGACTTGCAACATGTATCCATCTTCTGTCAAATGCCGCGCGATGCAACCTTCTATCACATCTGATCTTCACCCGTAGTTGGTGTTTAAAGAAGGCTATGAGATCCTGATCAGAAAAAGACCCCCCCCCCGGCAACCTTGCAGACGCGACGTCTAAATAACCATTCTTGCCACGGCCAGGATCGTAATGTACATCATTTGTCTTTCCCGGTCCCACAGCAGCCTCACGTTGTCCACGACATTGGATATGGGAATTTGGCGAGGATGCTCAGGATCGATGCGAGCCGTCACCTCGCTGACATACGACCAGTACCGGCGGAGTTTGCGGCAATCGAAGAAAGCATGATCAGTCATTTATACGGCCATTGTCCCACAATGGGGACAATCAGGCAACTCCAACTTGGCCAAAAGGCCAAGAAAAGCTTAAAAAGCTAAAAACAGCATCTATTAACAACAGACCTTTGATCTTAACCAAAAAGGCCAAGCACAAAAGTGTTACGGACAGACCGACGGACCGATCGAGTGACTTATAGAGTCGCTTGCACGTGACTAAAAATGCCAAACTTCTTCATAACAGACTGTACCATAAATCTAAGAATAACTGACCAGCTTGAAATAATACTAAACTAACTCCAGTCTTGAACAAATGCTAAGTTTTATTATCCTCCATATTTCGTTATTAATTTAAGTATAACATTACTAATAATTCACAACGTGATGTTTTTTGCTGAAATTACCACAAATATTTGACCAGAATAAAAAGTCCGAACGACTTCACCAATAAAATAATTATGCAAATTTACTTTTACATTCACAAATCAATTGAAAATATTTTTTCTACATTACAAATAATTTTGTCTTTTTTCTTATTTTACATTTGTCAAATTATTTGAAAAACTGAGATTTATATTCCATCTTTGTGCTTTTTTTTAAATATTAAAAAATAAGCTGAAAATCATATGAGCATTAGATACTGAGAAATGGAGAAAAATATACAAAATTCTTGCAGAGATACAATCGTGATATCATTAAAACGTGGTAATGTTTGAATATATGGTTAAATGGCAGTTTTAGTCATTTAGAGCTTCACCGCTCACTCATTTTTCGACCAAATTTCAAACAATTATTAGTTTATAGATCACCTAAGCTATATTGTGGGAAAAAAATTTCAATTTTCGTTCAGCAAAACAAAAGGTATGATGAATTTACTGATGTTCAAAATCATAAAAAGACGTAAGGAAGTAAGTGATGTTTTTCAGTACTGGTTTCCATAGCAACCACGTCGCTTCAGCGACTAGTGTTGCTACTAATTCACTGCTGGTACAAAGAAGAGAAGTAACAAGTGAAATAGACAGAATGAAAGGGAGATAATTGAGGGATTTTATTAACAACGTACGGCACTCGTCTGCTTTATTACGTATGTGTATGCTATGCTAACGGGAGCAAAAAAAAATAAAACTGAAATTAATAAAAGAACAAGTGAATTTATTGGAGGTCTGGAAAAATCATGGATTACAATAGAAAAATGCGAGCATGAAAAGTAATATGGTTAAGCTTAAACATGCAAAAGTAAAGGACTAGTTAAAACTGGAAAAGAAAAAGACAAAATATTCTAATAAAAAATATAAATTTATAACTTTAAATATTGCAACATTAAGATTCTTTTTTAATTCAATTTATAAAATTGTATAAATAAATTCTTAATGCTGCAATATTTTAAGTTATAAATATATTATGTTTACTAAAATATCTTGTCCTTTTCTTTTCCAGTTTTAACAACTAGTCCTTTACTTTTCCATGTTTAAGTTTAACCATATTACTTTTCATGCTCGCATTTTTATATTGTAATAGATATGTACATAAAGATATTTCCAGCTTATTTTACATGCTCCCACTGAAAAAGAAAAAAGAAGCGGAACATAATTTTCTCCAAGATAATTAATTATGCAAATTTCTCATACGTTTGTAAGTGCAAATGTTTCTGTCAGATGAAAAGAAAGACAAAGGCTTGTTTCGAAAGGGGAGAGTTGGCAAAGAAAATGAAATTAATAAAAAAAGCAAAATAAATAAAAATAAATATAAACAAAATAAATATAAACAAAATAAATATAAACAAAATAAATATAAACAAAATAAATATAAACAAAATAAATATAAACAAAAATAATTGTATTTCAAATTTCTTGATTTTATTTTTACTTGAAGTAATAACATCTCTGTAAAAATTCAAAATCCAATTAAATTGAAAAGGCATGAATCTATTATTCCCCGTACGTACACAATCCGGGATTCAAAGATTCTGTTGCTGATTGCTCGCTAGGTTAGAAAAATGCGAGCATGAAAATAATATGGTAAAGCTTAAACATGCAAAAGCAAAGACTAGTTGTTAAAACTGGAAAAGAAAAAGACAAAAATATTGTAGTAAAAAATATAATAAATTTATAACTTAATATATTGCAACATTAAGATTCTTTTTTTAATTCAATTTATAACATTATATAATCAATTCTTAATGCTGCAATATTTTAAGTTATAGATTTATATTTTTTACTAGAATATCTGGTCCTTTTTTCCAATTTTAACAACTAGTCCTTCACTTTTCCATGTTTAAGTTTAACCATATTACTTTTCATGCTTGGATTTTTATATTGTAATATATTTATATTTAACAGAATCTTATCGGATTTTCCATCTAAGACTTGAATTACAATGGATCCGACAAATTGATACTTCATCATGGCAGGATATTCCTCGTTATCCTTAGAGCATGTCCTTTACAATAAAAGAAATGTTTCACTACAGTTAATTTATGAAAATAATGATTCATTCAAAAAAATTTTTTGGACGCGGGGAGGGGATTTTTCTACTTGATGTTTGGTTTTACAACCTTGCTATTTAGACTTGAGGTTATTAATAAAAGAAACTTGGTTCTCTTTAAATGCTTACAAACGAGTGGAGTTAAAAGTTTTGTCAAAATTTCTGAAGAATAAAATGAAGAGGATCCTTTTCTTTTTTGATGAACACCGTTTGTCAATTTATAATTTAAAAAACAAAGCTGTTACCAAATACAGTTTTTCTTTGTAACCCCCCCTTTTTTTTAAATATTAATTTAAATTTTTTTCTGAAATAGTTACCGATAAGTCAGCATCAGAATATATTTTTACATATTCCCCTAATTCCTCGGATGGATGTGTTTTTTTTTTTTTTTAAGAGTTGAAGTGGAAAAAACTTTACAGCCATTTCCAAAATTACATACTTGGCTTTTTTCCCAAAACGAACACTCATTCAAAACTGACCAAACCTAATGTTGCTTTACTTCAGTAATCCGAAGATTTTCAATGTATAAAAGAGGCTCCAAAAGTAATGCCCTCTATTTTCTTTCATTCCACCCGAATTGATCAGAGGGAATTGTAAATTGCATTGTTATGATGACTGAACTTATGCATCCGTGACTTGAAAGTTTCATCTTTCTGTGGCAGACATTGATGGTGTGAGACTTTAACAAAGCAACCCCTGTCGTGGACGTGTGTCAGAAGCAGAGATGTGTCTTCATGCAAAAAATAAATAAATAAATAAATAAATAAATAAAATAAATAAATAAAAAAAATGAACATATGGACATTCACCAGTCGATGTCAAGACAGGAGATGGGTTCGTCGATTTCAGAATAAGGACAAAGATATGAGTGATAAAGCATGTGAAGACTTTTACAACTCCGATATCAAAAGAGGCTGCAAAAAGTGCTTTGAGAATGATGGTGACTATGTACAAAAAAAAAAAAAAAAAAAAAAATTCTGGAGCACAAAGCGTCGCTTATTTTAAAGGTATCACATTCCTGTCTTTGTTTCAGTTTAGAGTTATAAAAAAAAATAAAGAACTTTCCTTTTGGACTGACCCTTGAAGTAAAAGATTTTAATGCAGTCAGTATAAAAATTTTTATATTATACACATAATTTTTTTTTCTTAGATTTGAGTGGAAATAGTTGGGACTCTAACCCGGAGTGGTAGTACCTGTTAGAGTGGACCTGGGAGCAATGGCAATTAAAGGGTGGCTCCACACTCCCCAAAGCCCACAAGCTGGGGCCTCACCATCGGATATAGTTTAAGGTCATATATCCAGGACCGGCATTGTGTGGAAGAAAAAAAAAAATACAAGGGAGGAGGTCAAAATTTCCTGAAGAGATTTTACACTTATCGATTCCTTCTGCCGGCACAAAGAAGGTATATATACATACCTATGTATTATTTGGATTCAACAGACTACTGTTCTCATCTTGAGTGTGATTTTCACAACGTTTCGGTCGATGCAACCGCCGACCTACTTCAGATGTATCTTGTCAGACTTTTGAACGTTTCTGTCAAATTCGGAAATTTGGACAAAATTTCGAATGGAACCCTTTATTTACTTCTGGGGAGTAGCAGACTCTTGTTCCGTTAGAACGTCTATCCAGTCATGGCTAAGTAATTCACAATTGTATTTTTGTTTTCTATAATCTAATCATCAGTGTGGCTAGTCACATATCAAGAATTGACATCAAATGGACTCACTCGCTTTCTCTCTCTATATATATATATATATAATTATTTACTATAATAATTATCAGATACCTACAGACACTAGTGTTCCATCCTTTCGGGAATCATCAGTGCAGGGTGTCATGATTAATGCCGGTCTAGAGATTCAAATCCGGCAACGAAGCCATTTTTGACTCCATTAGCAAGGACCAAATCCATTCAGTCACCATTAAGCACAAGAAATATTGAAATTTAGATTTTTTATCGTCTGTCATATATATATATATATATATATATATATATATATATATATATGGAGAGAGAGAGCTTAGTGCGTTAGAAGAAAAGAGTGATCTCAATTCTATAAGAGGAGACTTATCAGGACAATATAAATCTCAACAAGTATCATTGGAGCTTATATAGGAGAACAATAGGAGTGGAAAATGAAGTCACAAAAACTATAAATTGGTGAATATAGAATAGGTCATTTATTCAATAGGGGAATACAAACAATTAGTTGGGGGATAGAAGGGACTCTTTATACCAAGGTATTTCGAAGCCTAATGCTTCTCATCAGAAGAGTAGAGAAGATGCTAGGTAACATAGTGGGGATGTGGCGTGTAGTGTGGGATTTATTAGGAACGAAATAGATCAATTAAAATTATAGATGATGTTGGGGGAGTTTTATCGAATTCTAAATAAATGAACCAATCTATATTTACCAATTTATAGTTTTTGTGACTTCATTTCCCATTGTTCTCATATATATATATATATATATATATATATATATATATTCCTGTTTGTTTGAGAGAGAACTAAATTCCTTCAAGTATAGCATCTGTTCAGTCTACAAAAAAATCCCCACAAATCGAGTGGGGAGGTAGAATATAATGGAAGGTTGGTTGGTTGGTTTTGTTTTACGGCATATCAACCCTTTTCGGGTTATTTAATGCCGAATCCAAAGATTTTGAAGAAAAATTTTTCTAATAGAATATATTTGTTGTTTTCACGTTGGTTTCTATTTAACCCATAGTTGGAACCCTAACAGGTACTACCACTCCGGGTCAGAGTGGACCTAGGAGCAATGGTAATTAAAGGGTGGCTCCACACTCCCCAAAGCCCACAAGCTGGGGCCTCACCACTGGATATAGTTTAAGGTCATATCCAGGACCCCCATTGAGGGACTTTTACCCTCTGCAGGGAGGCAGTCGGCGTATTCTAATGCCCCACCGACGGGACCTATAATGGAAGGTAGATCAAACAATCAAGGCCATCCCTAGAAAAGACCAACAGATCTGACATTTGGAGTCTGAGAGTAGCTAAGTTTTACAATCAGTCAACAGATAACTGTCCAGCTAGTAACGCTACACTTAATATTAGTAACAGTTTAGTTACAAGTAATGAATTATGCTAATTTTCTTTCACCCCTTACTGAGCAACCAATGAGAGAAATCGCTTATAGTCAAGATTGCCTATTCTTTTTTACTACTGGTTTCTGCAGTCCATTTTGGCTGGATAATTAGGCATGGCCCAGCGGACAAGAAAACCATTCTTAACATGGGGAAAGATAGGACGCTTTTACATTATCGGAGAGCAAGATAGTCATCAATCGGATGGATTATATCTTGCTTGTGACCGTCGTCCCGTCTGAAGAGCAGAAACCGGAAGTAAAAAAAAAAAAACGCAACAGAAAATTGGTCTTCTAAAAAAAAAAAAAAAAAAAAAAAAAATTCTTTTTTTAATCAGAGAAAGTGTTTACATTCGCTAATGTACACGAGTTTCTTTAAGTGTGATTATGCCAACTAGATTGTTTATGACCGCTTTACCTTTGGACTTCAGCACCGATTCGAGGGTTCTATTGAACGTGTTCGTTTACGGATTCTACACTTAACTGCGTATTTCTTTGGACGCGCATTCAACTGAACCTAACGTTGGCACGTGCATTCTTTTTCTTTACGTTTTTATTCACCGCATTGGTTAATAGCCATCCAATAAACATAAGCAAAAACGTAAAATTTAAATAAAATAATTATATCCCCTTCAAAAAAGAAGATAAAAATGATAAGTAGAGAGAGAGAGAGAGAGAGAGAGAGAGAGAGAGAGAGAGAGAGAGAGAGAGAGAGAGAGAGAGAAGGAATCTCATGCGATATTCCAGGGAGATCAAAGCGGAGATCTCAAATGCTCCGTTTATCTCCATAAGCCAACGCTCGTGAGTAAAATTTTCCAAGAACACAAAATCAGGTTAATGGAATTGAAATCTTGGAGACAGGAATGATTGCTTTGTCGGATGTGCAAAGAATGTTTGTCTTTGAGTAAGCTTTAAAAGACAAATGTTTCGGTTTAGAAAATGAAAAAGACGAGGGGAAAATGTTCGGAGAATCTCGTGCGCTGCCTCACAAAATCAATTTTCCAATTTCGACCGATGAATAGCAAACAGATGAGAAACGGATTTATTTATTTAGCGAAAAAAATTGATCAAAGAAAGTATGTACAAAGAAAAAGAAAAAAGAAAAAAAAATGAAACCTCACCCCCATCCCACCTCCCAAAAAACTGTGTCTGAATTTTTTAAATGAAAATTGATAATTTACATAATTCATACTACTGTTCTAACCTTGAGTTCTATTCGCATAACCTTTCAGTCAATGTAACCTCCGATCTTCTTCACACTCATCTGTAATGTAGTCATTAATATGTAAGGACCAACACGTTGTAGATACAGTCACAAAAACATAAAAGAGGAAAGGAATTCAACTCGCTGTTTCAGGTTTTGAGAAAAGACTTTTATTCCTCATTTTCCAGTCACGCATGACATCACCCACGTCTCTAACATGATCGTGGTCCTCAGTCAGTGCACACATTCTTTTTATAATCTTTTTCCTTGTTGTGACGTCACTTCGCACACAGCTTGGTAATTTGCATACAGCTGTCGTAATCACGTCCGCATACAATTGTGAATTACTTGCCATGGCTGACAAAGTGAAAGCATGCTACCCCGTGGATTAAATAAAGGGTTTCATTTCAAATTTTGTGCAGGTGTGCGCAAGAGGTCGATTGCTGAACCTTTATCATTCCTGATCTTTGTAAATGGCCTCCCAAATAAAATTGTGTCCGAGATGGGTATATTTGCTGATAATACCATGCCCTATAACAGACATGAAAGAAAAAGCGAATGTCCACATATTCAATGCAGATATCCTAGAAAATCACCTTCAGTCTGTTGTGCAATAGGACCATAAATGATTGGTAACATTTAATGCTACTAAAACTAAGCCTTTTTTTCTTTTTTTTTTTCTTTTTTTTTTTGACACAGGAATCACCACTTATCAAAGCCAGAAGGCCACTCGGGGAGAAGGGTTAATGGGTATACATTAGTCAATGTGATTATAGCATGAATTGGATTATTTAGGGGGACGGTTCAGCAAGAACTTGTTTACATTGGACTTGAAGACAATCAGACTGTAGTCGGCTGGAAAGCAGGCAATCGGAAGAGAGTTCCACAGGCGTGCAGTTCTAAAAAAGAAGCTTTACCTTTAAAACGAACACGCGATAAAAAAAAAATCTTTGCATAGAAGTGCTTGCTGACCCTTCATGTGCTTAACCACAACAACAGCATGTTTTGGACATAACGCAAGGATTTTACTTGGTGGAGGGGGGGGGCAATAGGAAACTTTCATTCCATGAAGATGGACCTGGCATGGTCCGAAATGTTTCAAGTTTCAAAAAAAAAAAAAAAAAAAAAAAAAAAAATTGAATCATGTTTTTCTTCCATATTTTAATGAAATATTTTTGCATCTTAACGTGTTCTAAAAACAGTTTTATCTGTTTATTTAAAGTTTTTAAGATTTTTTTTTTCCTTTCATATCTACAAAAACCTTCTCAACCAATTATTAGCAAATAACACCCTGAGAGCCCATCTTTCAAACTCCTCGACCTAACATTCATAGGCAACATGAATTGGAACAAATACATTGAGGACATTGCCACGACTGCTGCAAAGAAAGTAGGCTCCCTCGTCCATGCTAGAAAATCACTCGCACCAGAGAGCATCCCACATCTTTACAAAGCCACAATTGGCCTATGCATGGCATATTGTTGCCACATCTTGACTGGTGCATCCACCATTAATCTCTCATTCTTAGATAAGGGTCTAGATAGGTCGCTCACGTGCGGTGTATTGTTGCCAAATCTGGTCTGACAAATCTACTACCAGTCTCTCCCACTTGTGCTGGGTCTAAAAAAAAGGCTCTCAAATCTAATAAACCCCAGCGCAGTCGGCCAAGCTCAAGCTTCTGCCGCACTGCCGCAATGTTGCATCCCTGCGTCATTTTTACAAGTGTATTAATGGAATGTGGTCTGATGAACTCTAAGCACTTGTGCCCCCTCGATGTGCATAACCCCAACTAACCCGACAATCAGCAAAATCTCATCTCTTTCCTGTTGAGGTCCCTATATAATTAGTACTGTATAAAACGTAAACAAACAAGTTTGTTATTTTTTTTATTTATTTATTTCTTTTTTTTTACACAGTGATCACCACTTATCAAGGCCCGGAAGCCACTCAGGGATAAGGGTTATTGCAAATACATTACGTTAGTGTGGAGATTTGATGAAGTATTTACTTAAGGGGGCGGTTCATTAGGAATTTGTTAACATTAGACTTGAAGACATCCAAGTTGTAGTCCGGAGGGAAGCAAGCAGACGGAACAGAGTTCCACAGGCGTGCAGTTCTAAGAAAGAAGCTTTGTTCATGGAATCCGCGTTTTGATTTAGGCACAGATATAGAGTGGGGGAAATTTTTCACAGTGGATTCAGCTAGACGGGTGTTTTTCGTGAAAGATTTTGGTGACCCGTTCCTTTTTAAGTAGTCCAATCTACCAAATGTTCACTACTCATGATTACGACGATATTGTCCCATTGACTACTGTACACTTTCTAACCCTTATCCTTGAGTGTCCTCTGGGCCTTGATAAGTGGCGACTATGTAAAAAAAAAAAAATTCCCCATTTATAAGTTACAGATTTAATAGCTCAGCTGGTAGAGAAAGTCGATTAATATAACCTGTCAAGAGAAAGGAATCATAAAATAGGAAACCTGTCAACTGGAGATGAGTCTACTCTATGTTAAATGCCACAGTTAACTTGATTTGCGTCATGCAAATGGCCTTATTTGTTGACGGGTCTCAATAATCAGACGCCATATTGTTTCTAGATAACCTTATGAATGGGGAAACTTTTTAGAGAAGGTCAGTTCAGATAAACCAAAGTTAATAACTCTGCGGAAACATCAAAAACATTTTTAACATGTCTTTTTTTTTTTTTTTTTTTTTAAATAAATCTTTATATGTCATTTGGTAGAGCATGCAAATAAAAACATCCGTTATATTATCAACTAGCAGGGAGACCCGACGTTGCTCAAGATTGAATGATGAGCGACGAATGCTTCACACTGCCGTATTTTTATTGTCACCGAAATCGATGAAATCGCTCATTTTTCAATCAAATCGATTAATTCCCTGCTCTGGTTGGGAACCCATCATGGTGCACCAGGAGGAAGCTTCAGATGCCTCTCGCAGTGACTTAGTTTACAATAATTCTAGTCTACATTGCATTGTAGAGAAACTAATAAAATTATTTTTTTATATATATATATAATGCTTCAATTAAAGTTTAAAATGCAAAAGTCAAGTACCATACTTCAATTGTGCTCTAAAGAGAAACATTCATTTTGAATGCGCCCCTGTCATGTCAAAGAACTTACTGTAGGTTTTCTATATCTAGCCTTCCAGCTTGTATGGTAATAAAACTTCTCAAATGCACTTGTGGTGTTAGGTTGTGTAAGATGGTTAACTTTGGTTAAAATCGTCCGTTCCGTCTTTCATCGGATTATTTCAATTATTGACACTTCTCAAAGACATTCTGATATAAGACCTATCTAAGAAAACTGCCAGACACATAAAGTACCTTTGTGTGAGATTTCATAAAAATAGGCTCAACCGTTTCCGAGTCCAGAAGGAATGCACTCACAGAAACACTGACAAGATTTGAATGAAGCAAATCCGATTCCATAGACCAGGAGGGTTATCTTTTTGGGGCGACAATGCATCCGTGAAACGTGGGTTCATGCCTTTTTTTTTCTTCTTTAACATTATTAATGCACGTGAGAATATAAAAGATCTGAGAGGGATTGAACTCTGTTCGACTACTTCAAATTCACACTTTCTATTGATAGACGCTACAGTAAGTAATATCATTCGAAGAGAAAGGATTGTTGATCAATTACTTTCAGGAGTGTGAACAATCTCATTAGTCGTACATGGCTTCTTAAGATTAATTTGAAGAAGATAAAGTTGATTTCTGATTCAGTTTATAAACACGTATGTACATACACACATTACACACGTATATGCATGTACACACACATTACACACATATATACATATACACATGTAAATATAAATATATATGCCCACACACATATACAATATATATATATATATATATATATATATATAGAGAGAGAGAGAGAGAGAGAGAGAGAGAGAGAGAGAGAGAAGTTGTTGGCTCAAATACAAATACCATTAAACTTCTGGAAATTTACATAAAATTCTTGCTCATCTGAAGTTTTTTTTATTTAAAAATTAGATTGAAATAATTTTATATATTGTTATCTCTTGTATTGGGATACATTTCCTGTGGAATAATCTATGAGAGTTATCTCCCTTGCTTGATGTTGTGCTTATTGGCTGGGAAAGCACAGATACAGGTTTCTCATCCCGTTTGTAACAGTTCTGGAATAAACTGGTTTTCAGACAATTGTAAAAAGATATTTGCTGCAAATTTATTTTGAAATTACCTAAAAATAAAACTCTTTAAATAAACATTATATAATAATATAAACACAAAAAAATCTGCTACATAGTTTAGATCGATTTTTAATAAGAATCACCTTTTAAAGCAAAATAACGGTCAATATTCCAAACTTTATAGAATTATCCAAAATGTTTTTGTTTTTTTTAATTGCAATACAGCTATAAATAAAATGACAGATCAGAGTGATGGTTGAATTTCAGTTTAAGAGAGAGAAAAAAATCTTACATGTTTCTGAAAAAAATTTCAACATTACTAGTATTTAAAGTCTAACAACTGCTAGCCTCTGAAGCCAAGGGTGGCTTTGTGAACGAGTTAAAATCTCCTGACCAGCAGTAATTATCACTTCCTTCACTGATAACCGTATATTTGATATAAAAAAAAATGTTAATATTCATTTTAAAATATTATAATTGTAAAACCCCTTAAAAAAAATCAAAGTTGAGCCCTATTTAGAGAATTAAGAAAAAGCAATCAACTTTAGCTGTGAACGCCCACCGAAATGCTGTTTATAGGTAATTGATTTCCTTCCGTTCATGTGTTTAGTTGCTGGTGGCTTGGAGGAAAGGCACTAGCCTACAAACCCAAGGAAGAAAGTTTTCGATCAAACAGAACATTTCTGACGCAGCACAATTACCCCGGTTTGAATCCTTTTAACATCTTTCTTTTTCAAAATAGAAATAATTAACTCGATGTCTAACCTAAAGGCCTCGCCAGTCAAGACTTCTCCCATTATTGAGAAAAGCACGTTATCATAGATGTATGGTTTCCAAAGATGACTCCTTGGAAGCAGATAAAATTGCTTTGTAATTAACTTCTTATACCATTTTTATGCAACAACCAATCGCACCCGCATTATGCGCGATACATCAACGACAAATTTATACTTTTGTCACCAAAATACAAACGCAATTTTTTTTTTTAAATTTTTTATTTTGTTTTGTTCAAAAACGGTTGATTTAACATTGCACGTCATTTACGAAACGATTTAAAATTTTTAGAAAACAAACAGTTGAAAATGACCTGATTTTTTTTTTCTGTACAAAAAATGGCTCCAAGTGTAACAGAGCTGGTAGCAGCAGCAGCTGCATCACACATATGCAAATGAACAAACTAGCGCTCAAAGTGACGTCACAGTGGAGAAGAAAAAGAAATGTACCATGTGGCGAGGATCGGGAGAAGAAAAACACAGCTGAGTGAGATAGACATGTGGCTGTATGGTAGCGATGAGAGGCTTAACTGATGTTGAGACGGCAGGGTTCTGGTAACAGCAGACGAATTGAACTGTTTAAAACAAGTCCAGAGTGCCCCTTGTTGGGGAGCTGAATTTCTTCACATTAAAAGACGACCTTGTGTCTTACTCTGCCCTTGTGGGGAGGCAATAAATAGGACCAAGATGCAAGGCATTGTTGGAAATGCCATAACATGTACGCAAATGACTGATCGCTGCGTGAAGTGGCGTCACAGTGGGAAAGAAAAAAAAGAGAAAAAAATGCACCACATAGCGAGGTTCAGGAGAAGAAAAACGCTTGCCGGGTGAGATTGACGTGTGCCGAGAAACTTAACTGGTGTCGAAATGGCAGGGTTTTATGGCAGACGAAATGAACTGTTTATGCAAGATGTAATACATTGTTGGAAATACCATGAATAAATGTCTTTTTTCAACTGAAAAAAAATGAGCTGAATTACTTCCCTTTCTTACATGCAACACGTGGGTCCACGTGTTCATTGAAAATTAACGATTGCGTTACACAAGAAGCCGAGAATATTTTATCGTCTCATCCAATCAGCAGCTGAGAATATTTGAGTGTATTTATCCAATCAGAGTCCGAGAATATTTTAATCTATTTATCCAATAAGAAGCCAAGAATATTTGAATCGTCTCATCCAATCGGAAGCCGAGAATATTTTAATCTATAATAATAAATACGAAATCTGCATAAATTAATTGTTAGTCTGATATAAATGACTGCGTAGAAAGTGGATCATTGATTTTCTTTCTCCTTTAGTCCTCACACTCCAGAAGCGATGCAATATATATATATATATATATATATATATATATATATATATATATATATATATAAGTAGATTGTAGTTTGCTTGAAGCATTGTTGAAGAAAATTATAAGGTAAAATTAAAAGCCAAGAACAATGCGAGATTTTTTTTTATATAGAGTAAAATTAAATGAAAACAAAAGAAATTTCTTTTTTGTTTGTTTGTTTTTTCTTTTTCACACAAATTTTAACTCTAAACAACAGTAAATTTTTTTTTTCCTTTTTTTTTCCGTTGTATTCAATGGTGTTATAAATCTCAATATATTTCAGACCTATTAGTCCTTTTTCAAGAGAAGACAGTGGAAGAGTGTTCAAAATTGGAAAGCTTTTGTTTTCATTTAATTTTACTCTATATAAAAAAAAATCTCGCATTGTTCTTGGCTTTTAATTTTACCTTATAATATATATATATATATATTAGTGATGGGACGATTTCAATATTTTTTTTCTGATTCTGATACAATTATCGATCGTGTTCTAAATTTTCAATTCCCATATAATTACAGAATCAAATTTTTATTCTAATTGCTTAAAAAGATAGAATTTTACCGGGGATGGGGGGGGGACGTAGATATAATTTTCTTTTTAATTCTTTGTTTCCTTTTCATGTATTGCATCCAAAATTTTGATAAACACTGATGTTTGTCACTTGTGCCAATTTTCCCTATTCATTTGTGGCATTTTTACATAAACTTATCTGCAAACTTTATTCAACTGTTAGTTTTAAATCAGTAAATCATAATTCTATCACTAGTCCCAGTAATAGAAAATTAGGTTTAAAAAGAAAATCAAATTAAAAGAATCGTTTTGGGAATTGGAAATTATCTCCAAATCTTTTTCAATTATAACACCCCAAACAAGTTTGCATTCTTTTTAGATTCTCGATTTTGATTCAAGATTCTCAAGACAAACACATATATAGATCTCACTGTCTTTTAGGGTCGACTACACAGCCAGCCTACTTGAAAACAATCAATTATTTTATTACTGGACATAAAAATTTACTGACATGGGAGTCAATTCAATCATTTACCCCCCCCCCTCATCTGACTATACGGTAAATTTACCCCTGATTGAGAACCTAAGGATCATTTAAAGCCAGAAACTTTAAATCTATTTGAATTTTTGTTTTCCAAATTCAAATGTTGTCAATTTCTTGAAAAGTTTTTTTTCCAAATTCAAATGTTGTCAATTTCTTGAAAAGTTTGATTTTTTTATTTTGAAATAAAAAGTGACTTTTAAAAAATGTTTTCCAATGTCAAATGTTTTAAGTCAAGAGGCCAGTATCTTCACCCAGTGAAGTAGAGGGAGAAAGGAAAAGGGACGAGGGGGGGAAGAAGATGATTAAAGTTCTTTGTTTTTTATCCTTGCAAAACTTAAATGTACGGTGCATTTGAGTCAGGAAACCAATATCTTTAGACAGCCTGATCTGGTAGCACTAGTTATCTTGAACCTAAATATTTTCCCATCTATACATTGCACTAAACATGCAGTATTGTGTATGTTTACAACCCAACATCACCTAAACTTGCATATAAAATTATTTTGTTGGATTTTTAAAGTCAGACTCAAATAGCATTTAAGCTGGCAACTCAAACTTTGCTTCTGGGTAGCTAATATTAATTTTTATATTATTGTGCTATATTATTGGCAATATAATAACACAAAAAAATACTAATGAGTCACCACTTATCCTTGAGTCACGTTTGGCCTTGATAAGAGTTTATAAAATAGATAATAAGTTTAAGGATAAACATTATGAGAAGATTAACAAATCATTTAATTTGATCACTCATAGAGATGGTTCATAAGTATTTAGGGTGCCAGTCCAATGGTAATGTGTTTCATAGATTAATTATGAAAAAAAAAAATATTTAGCCTGTTCGAAATGATTGATGATATAGAAATATTGGTACAGATTTTGGACCAGACAAAACTGACTTTGCGTTTGGATTTTCCAGCTTTATGTAAACATCCAGTACATGCCGAAGCGTTCATCCAATTAGAAGTCATGAAAAGAAGAGAACAAGTTAAATTGTAAATTGATGGTTATCAATGAAAAACAAACAGTTAAACAAATAACTCATATCAAAGGCAATAAAAGTAGGTTCGAGTCAGGTAAAAAAAAAAAAAAAAAAAAAAAAAAAAAAAAAAACTGTTCTGTTTTTGTATGATTCAAAAGCTAGACCAGTGGGTATTTATTTGTTCCCCCACCGAGCAAATTAGGCACAAGGCCAATTTTTATTGTGAGGAGTGAAGGGAGGGGGAAGGGAAAAGGGGACCAGCTCCCGAGAGGTGGGAAATGGGAGCTGGTTAAAAGTCAGGTATGTGGGGTTGCCCCCACATCTGGTCTTTGCTTGCAGTGTCGCCTGGGCCCTGGAGGGCGCGCAGCCAGTAGACCAGTGTCATATATATATATATATATATATATATATATATATATATATATATATATATATATATATAGAGAGAGAGAGAGATTCACACTGAGGAAGATCGAAGGATCGGTCGAAAATTATGTGCTTTTGAAGGAAACATTCTTGTTTTTTTCAAAAGGCTTTTTGTATTCCTACACGTCAATACACAGGAAATAAATACAGAAAAGATATAAACATTCATATCTTTTTCGTATTGATTTTCTATTCATATAATATATATATGGTTAAATTGTTTCATGAATTTTTTCATCTAGACAGACAGGCAGGCAGGCAGACAGACAGACATGTCTAGAGAGAGAGAGAGAGAGAGAGAGAGAGAGAGAGAGAGAGAGAGAGAGAGAGAGAGAGAGAGATACAGTTGTGGGTAGAGGTAGGATGTAATTAAAAAAAAAGGTTTATAAATAAGTATTCCTGACCATCGAAGTAATAGCTCTTTTTTTTTTTTACATACCAATTCTTCTAACAGATGGAACCATTAATAAAAAGTTTCTCTTGTTTAATTTAAAATAGTAGACTTCACATTCGACCATGAAATGAATGCGACTTGAAAATCAATTTATTGACTTCTTCCAGTGGAAGCGAGAAGCGCTGTCTGTGCATTTGTTTTTATTTCCAGCATCCGTTTTTCATAATCTTTATTCTTATCACGTCTTGCAATATGTGTCAGGAAAATTGGAAAACCAGAAAATAAAATTCCTGTTCGACAAGAAATAAGATATTTTTTTTGTTTTAGCTAGTTTAAAAAAAAAATAAATAAAATCAAGAAAAAAAAAATGGAACCGGAAACAAAACCGAAGTTTTTATAGATATGAAATTAGAAAACGAAATAAAACAAACAAAAACATGTCTTCATACATACACGAGGGAGCTTCATTGCCAACTAGACACTATCCTCGAGTGTCTAAGCTCTCTCTCTGTACAGAGATTCTATGCTTACATCGCCCATAACAGCCCCACACATATATTGATATACCATTATCTTTCCTGTAGTAGAATCCAAAAATAATAAAGTCTCCCTCAGGAAAGTCTGCTGCTTCTGATTGATTGCTCCACTAATTCTCTTATTCCGGAATTCGCTCATTCTAAACAAACACTTTAGAACATTACAATATGGCGTCGCTAGGGCAAATATTGATTCGCACAGTGTCAATTTTCAACATATAACACGAACGAATGAACGAAATGTCCACCCCTTTTAAGTTTAAAACATACATTTCCTACTAGATGCAATATGTATCTTCTAGATCTTTCGTCAAAATGTAAACAACATGTCAGTTCAATCTGGTATGCAAGTACTTTTCCCTACAATTAAACCCTAACTAAATATTCAAAATCACATAAGTATTCGCAGCCCAAATAAGATATATGTATATGCATATATACATATGTAAATTTAAATATACAGGGTGACCCCCCTCCCCCCAAAAAAGGGCCCCAACTCTAATTAGGCCCCGTTTCTTAGTGTTCTGCCCGAATGAAATGAAACTTTGGCCATAACCAGTTTATTATATTCAAAACATCACATCAAAACACTACGGTCTTTGGCCTTTTTTTTCTCCGTTGACTAAAATGCTCAGAAAAACAATTGAATGTCCTGTTTTTTTGGGGGGTCACCCTGTATATGCCCACACACACACACATATATATATATATATGTGAGAATAATGGAAATAGTATTCCGATAAAATAGAGAAAATAAAAAGGAACAAACCAAGTTATGTGTTCATTAACGTTTCGTCTTTATTTAGAGACTTCCTAGAGACTTGGATGAATGAGATTAAGAAAACAAAAACACCAGTATAAAATATTTTTCAAATATGGCAATTTTTCAAATATTTTCTACTGGTGTTTTTGTTTTCCTGATCTCATTCATCCAGAGGAAGTCTCTAAATAAAGACGAAACGTTGATGAACGCATAAATTGATTTGTTCCTTTTTATTTTTTCTCCCTGTCTCTATATATATGAGAGAGAGAGAGAGAGAGAGGTTGTTGGCTCAATTACAAATACAATTAAACTTCTAGAAATTTACAGCAAATTCTTGCTAATCTGAAGTTTTTTTTCATTTTGAAATTAGATTGAAATAATTTGATTATATTGTTAAGTTTTCTCTTCTAATGTGGTACAATTTCTGTGAAATAAATTATTAGAGTGATCTCCCTTGCTTAATGTTGCTGTGCTAATAAATACAGATACACTGGTTTTTACGAGGAATGGTAACTAGCAACGCCTTTTCTATTGGAAAATAGATAGTAGGGAAGCGAAAAGGAGATCGCCCACTCGATTTCAAAGTCGGGTTTTTACTCTGTCAAAGCAGGAAAAGTGCCCTGGGCAGCACAATGATGTATCAACAGTACTTCACCTTATTATCGCTGAGCTGAGCAGAAGAATTCAACGTCATGTCAACGTCAAAAAAGCAGCACTATCCATGGGCCTGTCCTCATACCAGTTTACTCGAGACCTTTCGAGCCTGTCTCTGCTCTATTATTTTCATGGCAAATGTTCGTCTGAGCTCCAATCTATGGTGCCTCCTCTTGCCAAGATTTCACACACACACACACACACACACACACACACACACAGAACTAGCTACAATCACTATATACAATTTTCCCTACTCTCTATCTGTGCCTAAATCTAAGTGAAGATTCCAAGAACAAAGTTTCTGTTCTAGAACTGCCCGCCGGTGGAACACTGTGCCATTGGCCTACTTCCTGGCCGACTGCAGTATGGTAGCCTTCAAGTTTAATGTAAACAAATTCTTGTTGAACAGTCTCCTTAAATGATCAAATTGTGCCCAATCTATACCATTAACGATTACTACACTACGCTTTACATCCGTTAATCCTTATACTCGAGTGGCCTTCAGGACTTGATAAGTGGATACTCCCTTATATAAAAAAACAAACAAACAAAAAAAAAAAAACAGAAAGAAAAACTAATTCCGTATGAGCAACATGTCTCCAAGTCCCCAATGGCAAGAGAAGCCGTCGTCGCGCGCAAGATGTATCGGGATTAGCAAGCCTAATTCTTCGGATTGAAGAAGAACGTTGATGTCTCGTTTCGCATTCCACAGACGGCGGAGTCGGTAAGAACACTCGCCGCCGAAAGGCTTCAGCCACATCCTTTCCTTTTCTTATTTCGTTAACTCGATTATGCAGTCTGAACAAATTGCAACATTGTGATGCGAGGATATTATTTGGTTAGAGATGTTTTCACAGCTGAAGCAAAGACACTCACGTGTAGTGAAGCGAAGAGGGGGCAATAATTGAAGTAATCGTACGAAGCGGAAAACTCGAGGTTGTTATACAATTCAAGTGAAAACGACGACACTTGCGTCTGAGTCGATTAATTAATCGAGGAATGTAGGGGGAAGGCTATCTTTTTTATTTTTTTCTTAACTCATGAAATAGCCAAGAAATTAACAAATCTGACTAAGGGGGAAAAATGTTCAAGAATTAATCGTAATGTAAAGAAAGATGTTTGTTTTATTGGCAGAAAATGCGTCGAAGATTAATCCGTGTTTGGAGAATTGTTGGAGGTCATGATCAGAAAAAATAAGGGCAGGTGTATGTGTTGTAGACATGTGACTTCGTGCGAGAAATAGTGAATAGAAAATGGAGAAAGACGGAGAAATCGAGGTAGTAGATGGTGGAGAAAAAAAGAAAAGGAGAGAGATGGTAAGGATGGTATATGGATAGAGAGAGAGAGATGGTGTAAGAATAGAGAGAGAGACAGAGTAAGACCAGAGAGACAGAGAGTAAGAATAGAGAGAGAGAGAGAGTAAGAATAGAGAGAGAGAGAGTAAGAATAGAGAGAGAGAGAGTAAGAATAGAGAGAGAGAGAGAAAGAATAGAGGGAGAGAGAGAAAGAATAGAGGGAGAGAGAGAAAGAATAGAGAGAGAGAGAAAGAATAGAGAGAGAGAGAAAGAATAGAGAGAGAGAGAGAGAAAGAATAGAGAGAGAGAGAAAGAATAGAGAGAGAGAGAGAGAAAGAATAGAGAGAGAGAGAGAAAGAATAGAGAGAGAGAGAGAGAAAGAATAGAGAGAGAGAGAGAGAAAGAATAGAGAGAGAGAAAGAATAGAGAGAGAGAGAAAGAATAGAGAGAGAGAGAAAGAATAGAGAGAGAGAAAGAATAGAGAGAGAGAAAGAATAGAGAGAGAGAAAGAGAGAAAGAATAGAGAGAGAGAGAGAGAGAAAGAATAGAGAGAGAGAGAGAGAAAGAATAGTGAGAGAGAGAGAGAGAAAGAATAGAGAGAGAGAGAGAGAAAGAATAGAGAGAGAGAGAGAAAGAATAGAGAGAGAGAAAGAATAGAGAGAGAGAGAAAGAATAGAGAGAGAGAGAAAGAATAGAGAGAGAGAGAAAGAATAGAGAGAGAGAGAAAGAATAGAGAGAGAGAGAAAGAATAGAGAGAGAGAGAGAAAGAATAGAGAGAGAGAAAGAATAGAGAGAGAGAAAGAATAGAGAGAGAGAAAGAATAGAGAGAGAGAAAGAATAGAGAGAGAGAAAGAATAGAGAGAGAGAGAAAGAATAGAGAGAGAGAGAAAGAATAGAGAGAGAGAGAAAGAATAGAGAGAGAGAGAAAGAATAGAGAGAGAGAAAGAATAGAGAGAGAGAAAGAATAGAGAGAGAGAAAGAATAGAGAGAGAGAGAGAAAGAATAGAGAGAGAGAGAGAAAGAATAGAGAGAGAGAGAAAGAATAGAGAGAGAGAGAGAGAAAGAATAGAGAGAGAGAGAGAGAAAGAATAGAGAGAGAGAGAAAGAATTGAGAGAGAGAGAAAGAATTGAGAGAGAGAGAAAGAATTGAGAGAGAGAGAAAGAATTGAGAGAGAGAGAAAGAATTGAGAGAGAGAGAAAGAATTGAGAGAGAGAGAAAGAATTGAGAGAGAGAGAAAGAATTGAGAGAGAGAGAAAGAATTGAGAGAGAGAGAAAGAATTGAGAGAGAGAAAGAATAGAGAGAGAGAAAGAATAGAGAGAGAGAAAGAATAGAGAGAGAGAAAGAATAGAGAGAGAGAAAGAATAGAGAGAGAGAAAGAATAGAGAGAGAGAAAGAATAGAGAGAGAGAGAAAGAATAGAGAGAGAGAAAGAATAGAGAGAGAGAAAGAATAGAGAGAGAGAGAAAGAATAGAGAGAGAGAGAAAGAATAGAGAGAGAGAGAGAAAGAATAGAGAGAGAGAGAATAGAGAGAGAGAATAGAGAGAGAATAGATAGAGAGAGAATAGAGAGAGAGAGAATAGAGAGAGAGAGAGAATAGAGAGAGAGAATAGAGAGAGAGAGAGAAAAAGACAGTAAGAATAGAGAGAGAGAAAGACAGTAAGAATAGAGAGAGAGAAAGACAGTAAGAATAGAGAGAGAGAAAGACAGTAAGAATAGAGAGAGAGAAAGACAGTAAGAATAGAGAGAGAGAAAGACAGTAAGAATAGAGAGAGAGAAAGACAGTAAGAATAGAGAGAGAGAAAGACAGTAAGAATAGAGAGAGAGAAAGACAGTAAGAATAGAGAGAGAGAAAGACAGTAAGAATAGAGAGAGAGAAAGACAGTAAGAATAGAGAGAGAGAAAGACAGTAAGAATAGAGAGACAAAGACAGAATAGAGAGAGAGAGGAAGACAGAATAGAGAGAGAGAGAAAGACAGAATAGAGAGAGACAAAGACAGTAAGAATAGAGAGAGAGACAGTAAGAATAGAGAGAGAGAGAGACAGTAAGAATAGAGAGAGAGAAAGACAGTAAGAATAGAGAGAGAGAAAGACAGTAAGAATAGAGAGAGAGAAAGACAGTAAGGAGAGAGAGAGAAAGACAGTAAGGAGAGAGAGAGAAAGACAGTAAGGAGAGAGAGAGAAAGACAGTAAGGAGAGAGAGAGAAAGACAGTAAGGAGAGAGAGAGAAAGACAGTAAGGAGAGAGAGAGAAAGACAGTAACGAGAGAGAGAAAGACAGTAAGAATAGAGAGAGAGAAAGACAGTAAGAATAGAGAGAGAGAAAGATAGTAAGAATAGAGAGAGAGAGAGAAAGACAGTAAGAATAGAGAGAGAGAAAGACAGTAAGAATAGAGAGAGAGAGAGAAAGACAGTAAGAATAGAGAGAGAGAGAGAAAGACAGTAAGAATAGAGAGAGAGAGAGAAAGACAGTAAGAATAGAGAGAGAGAAAGACAGTAAGAGTAGAGAGAGAGAGAGAAAGACAGTAAGAATAGAGAGAGAGAGAAAGACAGTAAGAATAGAGAGAGAGAGAGAAAGACAGTAAGAATAGAGAGAGACAAAGACAGTAAGAATAGAGAGAGACAAAGACAGTAAGGAGAGAGAGAGAGAAAGACAGTAAGGAGAGAGAGAGAGAAAGACAGTAAGGAGAGAGAGAGAAAGACAGTAAGGAGAGAGAGAGAGAGAGAGAGAGAGATAGAGTAAGAATAGAGAGGAAATACTGTATACGTACGGAGAGAGGAGAGATCGTATAGTAGGTATGTGCAAACTGAATGCTGATGTTCAAAATATATAAACATTTTCACCTCTCCCTTTGCCGAAAATCAGGAAATTAACCAATTTTAATGAACTTTTCAGTATTCATCAAATACTGATCACGGAATACAATAAACTCATTCTTTTTATTGGAATCTAAGTGGAAATGTATCATTTTTGTTTAAACAAAAGGCACCTTTTAACAAAGTTATGGTTTCAGTGGCAAAAAAAAAAAAAAAAAAAAAAAAAAACTGAATTTATTTATTTTTAAATTTTTTTTTTGTAATGAAAACAAAGCATCATTGTAAATTGTAAGAAAAAAAAAAAAAGGAAAAATTGATTTTTAGAACTACAGATATTATTGATTTAATTGTTTATTTAATATTTTCAACCTGACCTGAAATGGAACACGTACATCAAGTCTGTTGCCAAGGTCGCTGGAAAAATGGTAGGATCCTTCTCACTGTTGATGCAATTCTCTATCTATATAAAAGCCAAGTACATCCAAGGATGGAGTACTGCTGCCACATCTGGGCAGGAGCTGCTAAAAACAGCCTATCCTGCCCTGACAGAGTACAAAATAGACTTCGTGGCCTAGTGGAGGACGCCCTATTCTGTTCCTTACAACCTCTCTCCAACAGAAGAGACGTTGCGAGCCTGTCTTTGTTTTATCGTTATTTTCATGGCAAGTGCTCGTCTGAGCTCAAATCTCTGGTCCCCCCTGGCTAATCTTTCGTGAAAACACCCGTCTAGCTGAAACCACTATCAATAATTTTCCCCATTCTTTATCTGTGCCGAAATCAAAACGTAGAATCCATGAACAAAGCTTCTTTCTTAAAAGTGCACGCCTGTGGAACTCTCTTCCGTTTGTCTGTTTCCAACCTGACTACAACTTGAATGTCTTCAAGTCCAACATAAACAAATTCCTGATAAATCGCCCCCTTAAGTAAGACACTTTATCTAATCTCCAATACTAACGATTACTACGATACTATCCCATTGATTACTGTACACACAATAACCCTTATCCCTGAGTGGCTTCCAGGCCTTGATAAGTGGTGACTCTCATATAAAAAAATTAAACTGTATATATTATTGCAAAAAATATTTCTACCTTCTTTTTAGATTACATGTTTCGTATAATTTTTATACATAAGATTCTAATATTTCCTTGCTTGAATGAATGTGAAACATTCGGCATAACAATTTTTATATAATCTTAAAAAATAAAATAAATTTTAAAGCATGAACATAAAAAATAATTAAATTATAAAATGGTAAAAATTATACAAACGTTCCCGATATGAATGTACGAATGCACGGCTTAGAAAAAGAAATAACCATCACACCCTACCCCCCCCCCTTTAACTATCTGACATCATTTTCAGACAGCCTTTTTGACTTCCTGGCGATTTAGGCTTCCATATAATCCACAGATGAGATTGTATACGCACGGAGAGAGCGCACACATACAAAGAGAGGAAATGCCGTATACGTATGGAGAGAAAAAAAAAAAGAGTGCATGACATTGCAAGAAATGGATGGGTGTATGGACTATATCTAGAGAGAGATAGAGTGATAGATGATTTTTGAGAGAACAAGACAAAGATGAAAGGCGTAAAGTATAGGAAGAGAAAAGAGGAGGTAACAATGGGAATTACATATGAGAGAGAGAGAGAGAGAGAAAGAACAAGTCAAAAGAAGTTAAATGTCGAAAGAAAGCAAAGTAAACTATGGTAACATGATTCAGAGGTGCAGAGAGAGAGAGAGAGAGAGAGAGAGAGAGAGAGAGAGAGAGAGAGAGAGAGAGAGAGAGTTATATCTTCCCAGTTCAGAGGTCAAGTCAGTATCTTAATCTCTGGCCTAAAGACGTTCCCAAAAGGAGACCAGCATTTATGGTTTATGATCCTCGGATCAACTCGTGTGAAGAGTCCGCGCTGGCGGGGCGTGGGCGGCCAGCTAATATTTGGCATAGAGTTACTATTCTGAGATTTGATTGGAACCAACTTTAGCGAAGAATCGTCAAAATAGAATCTGAAAGTCAAAGATAAAAAAAAGTCACAATTGAAATTATAAACGATGTTCAGACAATGATTGGGTCTCGTTTTGAAACGTTTACATAAATCATTCAGTACATTATCTGAATTGCTCTTACCGCCACTAATAAATGGCACATTTTTTTTTTTATTATACAAGATAAAATATCTTGAATTAATGGAATTAGCAAGTTAATCCAAATGTGGATTGAACTAATATAAAACTAAATTAACGAAACTGAAGATCTTTCTACAGATCAAAGAATTCTTTAGAATAAGTTTTTTTTTCTTTTTTTTTATTCACTAGCTGAAATATCGGTTGAAGTGAGGTTGCTAACAAAACCTCTCTCACAGAAGTTAGTGCATCTCTGCATTTCTCGTCACGTTCATGAAAGGTGATCGACTGAGCTCGATTCTCTGGTTCATTCTTGTAAAATATGTACCAGAGCTGCTGACGCTTTTTAGCAGCAGTAGCTGCATGACACGTATGCAAATGATCAAGCCAGTGCACGATCTGGTGTCACAAAGAAGAAAGAGAAAGGAAAGAAAAGCGGACAGAAAAAGGCAACACATGGTGGGAGGACCGGCAAGGCGTGCCGGCATGAGATGGGCGTGTGACCACGTGGTTACATGAGATTTTAAGCACGTGTCGATACGCCAGATTTTGTAAATCACATGTCAAACGAGATGAACTGTAAAAGAGAAAAAGGAAAAAAAAAAATGAAGGGAAAAAATAAAGGAAAAAAGAAATAAGAAAAGGAAAAAAGAATAAAGAAAAAGGAAAGAAAAAGGAAAAAGAAAGGGGAAAGAAAGTAAAAATGAAAAAGAGAAAAAAGGAAAAAAGAAACAAAGAAAAGAAAAAGAAAAAAGATGCAAGCGCATTTTGCAAAGTACCATGAATAAACGTCGAATCGAATTTCTCTTTTTTTTTTTTTTTTGTTCCTTTGCGACTGTCTCTGCATGCAACGTGTTGGGTGCCTGTAGATATGTAACGATAATATTGCCAACATTCTTTCTGTCAGGACTTAAAAATAGTTTCCCTTCTTTCTCATGTGCCTATTGTCAGGCTGATTTTTTTTCTTTTCAGCAAGTGCGTCTAGTTGCGATCATGGTCGCATGCCAGTCGAGGGCTAGCTCTCGATAATCAGTCTTGCAGAAACTAGGTCATTCCGGTGACCTAGTATCTGTTAGACTGAGGCATCCGTTCTAGATAGTCCTAAGAGGTTAACCCTCATAGGACTTGCTTCTACTATTTGAGGTGGAATAATTTTATTGCTTACTGCCCGAGCCCACCCAATTTTTAAACAGCTAGAATGCTCTTTTCTTTTTTCTTTTTTATTTATTTCTTTTTTTACATAGGCATCGCTACTTATCAAGGCCCAGAAGCCACTCAAGGATAAGGATTAAAGAGTGTACAGTAGTAAAATTGGACAATATAGTAATCGTTAGTAATGAAAATTCGGTAAATTTGTTAACTTATCAAGAACTTGTTTACGTTGGACTTGAAGACAACCATATTGTAGTCAGTTGGAAAGCAGGAAAATGGAAGACAGTTGCACAGGTGTGCAGTTCTAAGAAAGAAGCTATGTTCATGGAATCTACGTTTAGGTTTAGGTACAGATAAAGAGTGGGGGGAATTATCGATGGTGTTTTCAGCTAAATAGTTAAATAAAAGAACTGTCTTTACTTTCGAACTTGCAACCTCATGTCATATCTTCTGCAGTAGGAATGAACTACACACTACAATTAGTAGCGGCGATTTTCCTAAAGTGCTCGACTGAGCCCAATCTCTGGTTGCTCTTTGAAAAACATTCACAGTCAAAAGCTCTTCCTTCTATCACAATATTTTCCATCTTTCTTCATTTGTTTACTGTCGAGAGAGATTTCTTTGGACAAAGCATTTTTTTTTTTTTTGCAAGGGCTTCCAATCCATGGAACATTACAACCGGAGTGCTTTCATGCTAACTACAATAGTGATTTTCAAATCGAATGTTAAGTATCTGTCATAAACTTCCCCACAAGTAATCAAATTTAGTTCAGTGAATTGATCAATTCCAGCCGACAACCGTCTCATCTCATTAATCGTTTATATGTACTGAGAGAGCAGAGACCGTATACGGTGAGAGTGAGAGTGAGAGTGAGCGCAGAGACCGTATATGTAGACAGAGAGAGCAGAGAGGGAGAGACGGTATACGTACAGAGAGAGAGAGAGAGAGAGAGAGAGAGAGAGAGAGAGAGAGAGAGAGAGATCGTATACGTATACAATGCATTATTCAATTCCAGCCGACAATCGTTCCATCCCATTAATCTTTATCCTGGAGTGGCTTTTTGGCTTTAGTAGGTTGTGACGAAAACATTCTTTTTAAAAAAAAAAAAGAAAAGAAAAGAAAGTTTAAAAATGTGATCAAAGTTCAAGACGTTTTTCTTTTTGACTTGTAACATGGAAGAATTTTTTTTTTTTTTTTTTTTTTAAGAAATATTGTGTTTCGGAATCTTTAAGACGATGGATAATTATATTTGTTATGAGTAAGCAAACCTACCTATTTCAGGATTAAACGAACTTACCCAGTAGAACATTATTTATATATATATATATATATATATATATCAATCATTTAAACCCGGCGTTGCCCGGGAGTTTTGAAGTTTATGTTGAACAAAAAAAAAAAAAAAAAAAAGTGGTAGTGAGAAGGCAAGCTCGAACCCGTACCGCAAAGAAGGAAAAGAACGGGGAAAGAAACGTGACGTCAAACAGGAACTGACGTAGATTTAAATTAAGGCGAGACAATCGAAAAGAGGGGACAGGACGACTTTCGACAATATCGGCGAATAAAGCGACCCCTCCCTGTAGAAAAGTGCCCAGTTGAAGGTGAAGAAATTAATGATTTTAGCCAATTTTTCGATATTTGTTGTCCGAAAGGTCGAGCTTAAAAATGATACTGATCTTGTGAAAATCCGTCGCCTCCGTCGAAAGTCTTAGGCAGACATGCAAACATTCATACATACATTTATATATTGATAGCTCAAATTTTCGACCCAAACCGATTAAAAAGCTTGCCCTCTCTCTGAATACCCTTTATGTAAAATTTCAAATGGTTAGACAAGAAAAAGTGTCTGAGTAATTTGGTAGAGACCACAGCGTTCAATTTTTTAAAACTTTGACCCCTATTATGACCCCTTAACAATTGTTTTGAGCTCAAATCAAGTTATTAAGCTATATCCATGTCCAAGGAACCTATATCTAAAATTTCAAGTTTATAGACCCAAAATTGGCGGAGGAGTTTGGTGAGTTCTCAAAGGTCAATCGTTGAATTGTGACCCCTTAACAGCCAAATTTCTGGCCGAAAACGGATTACAAAGATTTTCCCAAATCTCAGTACCCTGTATATGAAATTTCGAGTCTGTAGACTGAAAATTGACAGAGTTATTGCGTAGGGAAATGTACACAGACACGTTCACACGTATATATATATATATATATATATATATATATATATATATATATATATATATATATATACTAACATGGGTGCCCGGGTGTTTGGAAGTGTATGCTGAGCAAAAAAAAAAAAAAAAAAGAAAAAGAAAAGGGCAATTTTTAAAAATTTGACCCCTATTATGATCCCTTAACATTTGTTTTGGGCTCAAATCAAGTTATTAAGTTAGATCCATGTCCAAGGAACCTATATGTAAAATTTCAAGTGTTTAGACACCAAATTGTTGGAGGAGTTTGGTAGAGTTCTTAACGGTCAAATCGTTGAACTTTGACCCCTTTACAGCCAAATTTCTGGCCGAAACCCGATCACATAGATTTTCTCAAATTTCAGTATATCAAATTTTGAGTCTGTAGACTAAAAATGGACAGAGTTATTGCGTAGGGAAATGTAGACACACAGACAGACAGACACACACACACACACACACACACACACACACACACACACATTCACTTTTATAGATATGAGTCGAGATAACACGAGTTCACTACAGCAGCAGCAAAATAGACACAGCACATACAGAACAAAAGAAACCGAAATAAGTTCTAATTCGAAGAATTTGTGAAAGGAATTTTCGACGACCATGGCGACTATTCAGCAGAATTTCACACAAAAAATATTTCTTATCAACGAAATCTTCCATTTTAATGATGAAACTAAAATAAATTATAAAAAAAAGGAAAGAAAAAAGAAAAAATACGCTTTCGATGCCAACAAGATTGAAAACTTAAAAGAAACATTGCGGTTACAAACAGAAATGACCGCAAGTAAAAGGTCGCGCGAAGTACACTAAATTATTACATCGCCAAGGCAAGAACGAACATTTAAAAAAATAAATAAATAAAAGCAGTACTAAACGGAAAAAAAAACTCCCACCCAAGAAAATCAAGCAAATGAATATGTTCATCAGTCAAAATATTGAGCAAAGCGTTCAGAATTGGCTACACGCATTATTTAACAATTTTTATTTATTTTATTTTTACTTTTTCCAATTGACCATACTCGTGTGTAATTATTGAAGCGAAGTTGCATCTTGCGATAATAGAGATTCTTGTGGTGTGCCAGTAACCAAAGCTACGTCACATTAATTTTGAAACACAAGGGGTACTTCTGCAGTTTAAAGCCAGTTTTTTTTTTTTTTTTTGGTGGGGGGCGGGCGTGAGTGACGTTCGGAAAGGCATGGCGAACGACGGAAACCACCGGATTATACCGAGTGAGCAGAAAGAAACGCGAGCAGACGGTAAAAATTGGAAGAAGAAAAAAAAAAGAAAAAAGGAAAGAGTTTAAAAGGAAAGAAAAAAAAAGGAGTATTGCCCCAGCGTAGTATAAACATTACTCCCAACCTCCCCATGTTAAGAACGGCTTACGGAATAAACACCCACACCCCTATGTTAAGAACGGCTTTCGCAATAAACACTCCCAACCTCGGAAGTCGTTCTTAAGACAGGAAAACTGGTGTTTATTGCGAAAGCCGTTCTTAAGATGGGGAGGTTGGAGGTGTTTATTCCAAGAGCCGTTCTTAACATGGAGATTGGGAGTGCTTATTCTGAAAGCCGTTCTTTATGTTTATACTCTGCCGTGGCAAGTCGTAAAAAAAAATACCAAAATAACTTTCCATACACAAACAAAAATATATTTATTCACTAATTCAAAGAAAAAACTTTTTACCCCCCTCCAAAAAATACAGTAAAAAAAAAAGTTGTCATAAAAAAAATAAATCTGTAAAATTTATTAAATTATTACGGTAGGTTGTTTGTTTTATTTTCTTTCTTTTCTGTTAGCTTTTTTTTTTTTTTATTGACCTCCGTTCGCTCCGTATAATTCGGCGGTTTTTGTCGTCCACCGGGTGTTGCCGAGCAACACGCACGGAAAAATGCGCTATAAACAGCAGAAGTACCACACAAAGACTTACTACTTGAGTTTAATATAAATACTAATATTGAGATATAGAAAGAAAAGGGTGGGGATAGATCATTATACTTAACCCAAAATTTATTGAAAATTTTATTTTCAAAGCTATGTTCATATACAAAGATATCATTCGTATAAAACGAGGAATACGGTGGAAGTTAAACAAAAAGCAAAACTTTGCTTAGACTCCTGTAACCCTTTTTAAATAATAGATAGCGCACTTTTTTTGGCGGAGGGGGGGATCTTTAACACCAAAAACAAGCAGGTATTTCTCTAAATGGGAGTGGGATCTTGGTAGGAAAGAAAAAATAGGGGATGGAGTTGGAGAATGGGTGATGTCTTACCAAGATGAATATGATTTCGGAAGAAGGCCTAAGATGAAATACTAACAATGAGGAGGAGACAAATACTACACTTTGATCATAACCCGACGGTTAGATAATACTGATCACAACACAATTCGCTTTATTATCTTACATTAGATTTTGGAACAATTCATTTTAAAATTTCTAAAATCTCATTTTTTGATGCACAGCAACAGAAAATATTTCTCTAAAGAGCATCTCTGAAAATTCCATGGAATGAGAAATATATTTAAGCAACAAATATATTTTTGTAAAGCTGATTGTCGTGGTTGTGGTAGTAATTCGCACAGTATTTTTGGCAAACCAGGCAAATATTCGCACTGTCCTGCTTGGGGGGAAACTTGTAGTTGTAGCAGAATTAGCAGTAACCAAAATGAGAAATAGAGAGCTTACCTCGGATACGTCTGTTTTGGGCTGAGCGAAAGAGAGAGTTCCAAAATGGCATCCATGGGGTTTTATTAGCGTTTATCCAATGTAATTATCGTTGAATCACGTCTGCTCTCGCGCAATTATGCAAATATGCCGTTCCCGGTCGCTATAAAGGCAGCACACTGGAAAGGAGAGGGAGCGTTCTGCAGATTGTGTGTAGGTGATTCTGGCGAGTAGATTGTGCTTGTTACGACCCACGTGCCTTCGAGAAGCGAGTTTTTGTTCCGTCTGTTTTTAGTTGTATTTTTTTTTGTTTGTTTTGCCTACTACATTTTTGTTTCAAGCTATTTCGGCCCGACTATGGTGAAGGTGCGGATAAGTATCGATATTATCAAGCCGTTCTCTGGAGAGGGAGACGTAGCGTGGCTGAAAAAAGTGAGACTTGTCGCACAACTTCAGCAGGTGGATGATGTAGCGAGTCTGCTACCTTTATATCTGGAAGGTGATGCACTGGCCCTCTACATGGAAATGGAGGAGGACAATCAAAGAGAAATATATCAGATTGAGGCCCGATTAAAGGAGGCATTTACCGACGACGCGTTTGCAGCATACAGAAAAATAACTATGGTTAGATGGGCTGGCGAACGTGTGGATGTTTACGCCAACAAAATCAGGCAGCTGGTTGGATTGGCCGGATTCACAGGAGATGGCTTAGAGAGACTCACAAAATTGACTTTCGTCACTGGGTTCCCTGACGCTATCTCAATTGCTCTTCAACAGGTGCCGAACATCAAAGTCCTGACTATGGGGGAACTAATGTCGAGAGCAAGAATTTTGACGACGACTTGGGAACACAATCAGGACGTGGTTGTGGCCATACGCGAGAAGCGAGTTTTTGTTCCATCTGTTTTTAGTTGTATTTTTCTTCTGTTTGTTTTGCCTACTACATTTTTGTTTCACATGTACAAGCTGTAACATGTTGAATCACTAATGGTCCGTTTGCAAAAGGTCAAGTCGTTCAGCCTTTATGATCTTTGAAATAAACTGCTTTCCACCAATCCGGCACTCTGTCCACATTTCTTCACTGATATTTTACAGAATAGCACACAAAAAAGGTTTTGTTGCTTCCCCCCCCCAAGAAAAGAAAAAAGCAATAACACGCAGCAAATAAGAGTTTAACATTTCTATGAAAATAGTCTCCATCGTACTTTAAAACATAGAACTGACCTAAATGAGATCAATTAATAGATATTAATAAATACTCAGAAAGTAATATTATGTTACATTGTTCAATACAAATAATATTAAAAAAAGCACATTATAAAAGACAATCTTTAATTTACTCTTTCAGTCCAGCACATCTTGCCAGACAATGTTCATTTTTGTCTCATTTTTTTTTTTTTTTCGAATATTCCCTTTATTTACATCCCGTTTTGCTGACTTCTTTCTACACGTCGAAATTACGAGTTTCTTTCTCTCACCATTACAACAACGATTATATATTAATATGATTATTTTCGAAAACAACATTTTCAAAAGTTGTATTTGGCCTTTTTCAAAACGTAATGCATGGACTAACTCAGGAAGGAACGAGCAAAATGTTAATAGATATGAAAAACGAATTTACATCAAAGGGAGACCACTCATTCTCGCCCAGGATTGCCAGAATGTTTTTTAACTAAATTTCACAAATATGGCTATTTTTATAAGCAGTTTGGCATTTTCAAAAGCGTAATATATGAACTAAGGAACAAGCAGAATATTATATAGATGATATTTTAGCTTTGTTGATCTGATAATCTCATTTCTCAAAATGGATGCGGAGGTGAGCGCGTATTTTTAGTAGACAACGATATGGAGACAGATCAAAACATTACGCTGATTTTAACAAAGAAATCGATTAATTCAAAATAAAATTTATTATATTCATTTGTTTTTGAAAAATCTATTTGGCATTAAACACTATTTTCGAAAATAAAACACTTTTCCTTAGATTTCGCATTCAATAATAGAAAAAATGTTTGTTTGTTTTTTTCAAATAAATCGATGTAATCAGAAAAAAAAAATGTTTTGCATAGAATAAACTTTGGATGGCATTATGGGTTCTTGTTTGAAGATGGTTTCCAATGAAGAAAGAGAAATGTAATTAGATGCATCCTTTTGTTATCTAGATCTTTTAAGCACAACAACAACAAAAAAAAAAAAGAATTCAGAATCAGAACAGACACATCAACTCGAGGAAGATGAAGCTGATACTCAATAGTATCTTTTTTTTTTTTTTTTTTTTTACACAGTGATCACCACTTATCAAGGCCCGGAAGCCACCCAGGGATAAGGGTTATTGCAAGTACATTACGTTAGTGAGGAGATTTGATGAAGTGTTTACTTAAGGGGGCGGTTCATTAGGAATTTGTTAACATTAGACTTGAAGACATCCAAGTTGTAGTCCGGAGGGAAGCAGACAGACGGAACAGAGTTCCACAGGCGTGCAGTTCTAAGAAAGAAGCTCTGTTCATGAAATCCGTGTTTCGATTTAGGCACAGATATAGAGTGGGGGAAATTTTTCACCGTGGATTCAGCTAGACGGGTGTTTTTCGTGAAAGATTGGCGAGGGGGGACCAGGGATTGGAGTTCAGACGAGCACGTGCCGTGAAAATAACGATAAAACAAGTATCTTAAAAACAAAGGAATCTTGTGTTGCCCAGGATCAGTAATTTCAAACTTTACACTTCAGGGTAATTTTAATCATCAGTCGTTTTTTTTTTTTTGTTGCTTTTTTTTTTCCGACAAAATCTAGACACTTGCTGAGATGGCTTCATCCATGTTGACTGAATTATGTCTCTGGTCCTATACAGTTCTAGGAGGTCCACTCTTCCAGACTTTGCCTTTTACCTTAAAGAAAGGGTTAATATATTGCTAATCGCCTGAGGTGCCTCTACTGGAGACTGCTGACAGAGCTGTCCAGGCAGTTTTGCAGGCCAGTATAGCTTTTCAAATCCCACTTTCTTATCCTTGTGTCACATCATTTTGCAATGGGAAAGAGACAAATAACTTCCCGGCAATGTTTTTTTTTTGTTACATATATATGGCATACCTATATACGGCATAATTATGTTGGACCACCGAAGTTAAGCAATGTTGAACCTGGTCAGTACTAAATGGGTGACCATTTTGAACTTCCAAGTGCTGTGTGTGCTCTCCGCTTATCTCGGCATTGTTTCTAGCCATCCTGGACTTCTTACCACTGGAATAAAGCAGTGCCGATTCAGGAGAGGTGTGGTTGAGGATTGCACAATCCTTGCCTCACAATTACTTGCACAGCTGCCCCTACAAGGTGTATCCTTTGTCTTTTGAGACAGGGCCATCGAATTTGATATAGTAGTGTTTTTTTTGTGTGTAAATAAAGTTCTGCAAATATTTCAACCTTCAAGGCAGTGACGAGCAGAGGCAAGATGGCATCTATAATAGTAATTAAAAATGAACCATTATATATATATATATATATATATATATATATATATATATATATATATATATATATATATATATATATATATATATATATATATATATATATATATAATTCATGACTCACACAGCAGCCGCCAATTAGCGTAATGGTTAGGAGCCATGACTGTCGTACAGGCGGTCGGGTTTCAATCCTGGCTTGAAGTGTCACACAGTGCATCGTGCAAAAACATCTGCAGGCATTGAATTGTCAATGGTAGAGAAGGCCGGATGTACTTGGTGATGGGGTCACAGGTTAAAGTCTTTGACATCGCAGGTGCATCGGAAACTCGAGACTGATATATGTAGCTTGTTAGGCAGAAGGAGAACAGACAGACACGCACCTGGCTGTTGTAACGCCACTCGATTGTCTCGACCATCATCAACCGCTCCCTCCCCCCTCTGTCCCACGTCGTCGCTAAGTTTTTTCGTGCTATACGCGAACAGTGATTTTAGTAGTTGCATCATTTTTTTTGAAAAAAGGAATAAAGACATTTATTTTTTCTACAAGTTGTTCGCGTCTGTTTTTGAGCCAGAGAGCTCAGAGGAACGAATCAGAGGTAGTTGCCTGTCTAGCCGCACTGATGAGCTGTGAAACAGTACTGTATGTGAATGACTATATATATATATATACATATATATATATATATATACATATATATATATATATATATACATATATATATATATATATATATATATATATGAAAGCAAAACGGACGCACACATTTTTGTATGTCCAGCAAAGGCTTCTTTTTTTTGATGGGGGAAGGGGGTCCTCAAGGGGAGGGGGTCTATTTTTTAGAACTTTTTATATACTCCCTAGATTATAATATCTACGTTTTACGAACAGGGGTCATCTCTAGCTTTTATTTGAGCGACTTTTACAAAATTTACGCTATTCCCTCCTCTCGCGTGTTTTTCGTATAAAAGCGAAACTAATGAAAAGCAGAGTCAGCTTCCCGGCTTTTCATCCAGGGACGTCCAGAAGCAATTAGCTTTGATCAATGAGGGGGGGGGGGAACCCTCATATTAGACAATTGCTATTCATTTGGACACTCCGTTTTTGTAGGAGCTGATTTTCCCCAACATCGTGGGGAAACATAAATGAAACGGCAGAAAGCTGAACTGGCCTTCAGCCAACATTCATTTCTCCACCTGCGTGAACTCATTCAATTTTTGATTGACATCGATGAATTTGAATGCTTTTCACTTCCTATGGCTTCTTAGCGTAGCGGTAAGCTGTCATGTTTTCTTTCACTTTCTTTTCCGTTTTCGCGTCACAGGTTCGAGCCAGCCTGCCTGCCTACTAACACTTTTTTTTTCTTTTGCACCTCCAAACACTCAGGCAATGCCAGGTACCCCCACTAGTCAAAAATAAATGTTACTCCCCCGTCTCATTATATATATATATATATATATATATATATATATATATATATATATAAAAGTGACTGTGTGCATGGAATTGTCTTAACCAAACTAGTGTCAATTTTTGGTCGACAAACTTGAAACTTGATATATAGGGGATTCAGACCTGTGGAACACATTTGATTTGTTTTTTTTTTATCCAGTAAAAATAGCGGCTAATAAGTCAAAATTGAAAACTTATAATTTGTAAATCCTCTACATATGCGCAAATATACATCTGCACATTTAATTCGGTTAATTCGTAGAAGTTTTATATGCCTGAGGACTTAGATAGTAGCAAACACTGCTGGAGAACTAAATGTTTTGGTTCTGAGTCTAGCTGATGGCATAAAAGTCATTTCTGCTGTAAACTTTTGAAATCATCTATAATATAAATCTCACATGTCTGTTTAAATGTATGTATGTGTGTATGAATGAATGTCTGCCTAAAACTTTCGATAGAGGCGACTGATTTTTACGAGATTGGTATCGTTTTGAAGCTCAAACCATCTGATAACAAATATCGAACAATTGGCCCAACACATTAATTCCTTCACCCTCAACTGAGCATTTTTCTACAGAAAGGAGTCGCTTTTTTTTTCAAATATTTTTACAAATCATCCACTCTTTTCGAGTGTCAAGCCTTAATTTACACGTACGTCACTTCCGGTTTGGCGATGATTGCAAAAGCAAACACGTCATTTTTTTTTTCAAAGTACAGGTTCGAGTCTGCCTGCCTACTACCACTTTTTTTTTCTTCTTTTTTTTGCTCAACACACACCTCCAAACATCCGGGTAACGCCGGGCACCTAATCATTGAAATCATTATTGTATATTGGATAAAATATAATGATCAATGGGGAATTGGCTCGATTATACGAAATCTGCATTAAATTAGAATATTTTGAAAAGTATTTTATGACCAGGAAATGCCTGGTCGGTGGGTATTTATTTGCATCCCCATGAAAGCAAAATGTGACACAAGGTTGTTTTTTATGCGGGGAGGGGGAGCACCACCCCAAAAAGGGGCACTCTGGAAGTTAGCAAAAATAAAAATTGTCTTATTATAAAAGGGTTTCACCTCCATTGACTGAAGACAAATTAACTTGAGTGTAGAATCAGACCAGATACTACACTCTGATTGTGGCCTGTGCCAAGAAGGTAACATGGTTCATGGAGAAATCACTTGGTCTCAAAATATTTAATATCAATAACTAATCAGTGTACAATCGTTTCTGAGATGATACAATTTTTGCTTAATTTGAATAAAGTCTTATGAGCACCGGGATCAGACATCAAAAAAAAAAAAATAAATAAATATATGATTGACACCAAATGATTAGAGGTAAATATAATCGTAGACAAATTCTATGTATGGAAATGTCAAATACTATTTAAACAAAGAGTCACAATAATTACAATATATATATATATATATATATATAATCATTTCATTGTATATCTATCTTTATAATTATAAAGCTCAAATGACCTTGTAACAATGTATTCAACCCACTTTCCGCTTTACGACATCCGGTTGCGCATGCGCACATACAAATCGCTTCTTTTGAAGATTTTGACCTGCGCACTGAAATATTAACGCTTATTATTTCGAAATTATTATTTAACATGGGAAGAGTGGGGTTTAAAATAACTTAAACGTAATACAGAAATGAACGATGCAAAAAAAAAACAAAAAAAAAACAGCAGATATCAAGTTTTGAATTTAACTATAATAACTATTGTGGTATCTGTGCAGTGCACATTTACCTATAAGTATGGCCAACCACTTATAATTCAGTAACTGTAACTTTTTTTTTCAAAAATAATCAATTATAATAAACAGAATCACTCATAGAATTCTATCTATATTCTTTTATTATTTTGATATACTTTCATAGAAAAACAAACTATTTTCTTTACGTCACAAGTGTCACGCCCATACATGAATTCCATAGCTAATATAACATACTGACCCAACGGGTCAGTATGTTATATTATGTATGTACTTGCAATAACCCTTATCCCTGAGTGGCTTCCGGGCCTTGATAAGTGGTGATCACTGTGTAAAATATATATATATATATATATATATATATATATATATATATATATATTTATTACGAGGTATATTTGGCAAAAAAACAGGAATAAAAAAAGAGCTCAATACGTTAGTAAAGCTAATATGTTTTTATTATTTCAACCTAGGGGATTTTGCTTACATCATTACAAGTGGTTTTAATCGACAGGACAATAGAATTATCCTGCCGATCTCATCAGACAATATAAGCCCAAATAAATTAGAAGAAAGATTCTTTTACATAACAAATGAGCATAAAAAAACAAGAGTTGGAGTGCTGGGTAGATAGGGAGAGGGCGGAGTGAGAGGGAAGAAAAGGAAAAAGAAAATAAACAAAGGGATGGGGGGGGGAGAAATATAGATTATAGAAAGAAAGAAAGAAAGAAATTGAAATGTTTAATTCATTTCAATTTCTTTCTATTCTTAATCTTTGTAACTACATATAATCTGTACTCCCCCCCCATCCCTTTATTTATAGAAGATAAGATTCTTAAGAAGAGAGAAGATTATTTGTTAAGAGGGGAAAAATGGAGAAAGGGAAAATACAAGGGAGTAAGAAAGAGAGACCGAAAGAGAGAAATAACGAAGAAGAGTATGTCAAACACGTGTCAGTAGAGGGCAGCGGTGATTTGTTGGCACACGTAAATTGTACTTTGAATTAATACTTTTCTCTCAATAAACATCCACTTCCAAAATCTGTTGCATCTTCATTCTTCTTCTGTAAGTTATACGGATGACTAGGTACTCACAAAAAAAAAAAAAAAAAAAAAAAAAAAAAAAAAAAAACGACACAGAAGAAACTGACAAGAAAATACCTAGAAGCGACAAAAAAATAGATGTCACGAATTTGAGGTAGCAGGTTACCACACAAGAAACAATGGACAAGGAAATGCATTTCGACTTCGCGGAAGAAAGAAAAATGGAAACGCGTACGTGAGAGAAAAACAAATAGACGTAAGCATAAGGTGGCTCTTAACAGTTGAAGAAATCTTAGACAAATGATTTGTTTTCGTGTGATTAAAAAAACAAACACGCAAAAAAAAAAAAAAAAAAAAAATTAAACGAATTGGTTTTATGCTTTTCCTGGTGGATTCATTTCGAACGAGAGATAGAAAATGTCCTACTATAATGATGTATGAAATGTAATGCTGTTTGGCAACAAACTACATTGATTGATCTGTGCAAATTCCCAATAGGATTTTCATGCAAGCCACCTGCGCATGCATAACTCAAAGAACTAACTACGTATATTGTGTGTATATATATATATATATATATATATATATATATATATATATATATATATATATATAGAGAGAGAGAGAGAGAGAGAGAGAGAGAGAGAGAGAGAGACATGTGTATTATATGTATTAAACATCTTATTAAATGGAACATTTACATACAATAACCCTTCATAATTTAAATCTTGTTTCTTTCCCAGGATAAGTTTGGAAAAAAAAAAATCAGCAAACAAATAAAAATTGTAGACGGCAATGAATTCGCTGCATTCCGAGTTGCGCTGATTATGTATAACTAGCAAGGTTGCGGAGTCGGATGGTAAAAGTCCGATTTTGACTCCTTTGATATCTCCGACTCTGACTTCCGACACCTTGACCCCTATGTGGAAATCTATTCTGCAGATCGATATACCAGTCCACGGTGCACTTGTGACGTCACGGGCCTTTGGAATGACGTGTTTTATACGTACGTTGAGATCGCGAGGCGCGAATGACTTTGCAAAAAAAATGTCGAAGCAAAAACTGAACCCTCCTTGCATAAATGTTTAAATACAATACTTCGTTGATAGCTAAATGTTTTTGTTTCGATTCTAGCTGGCACCCAAATAATATTTCTTCATAAAACTTCTGAAATCACTACTGTATATTGGGTACCATATAATAATCAATAGAGAATCGACTATAATAATGAATAAGAAATCCGCACGAATTAAAATATTATATTTAAGCATATTTTACGACCGGGGAACACGGTCGACATGCTTTTGTATATAAGATAAAGCGTACAGTTACATAGGAACTTTATTACATCATCAAGTCAATAAGCGTCACTGAAAGATGTATAAGGGAGATATCTCAATTAGCAAAATAAAAAAAAAGAAAACGCATCAAGCAGAAAAGTTTAAGAAAAGTATCAATAAAGAAAGAGTCACATTATGGAAATAGAGTGAAGGATTTCTTTCTTATTTTAGACGACAAATGGGAGTATGGGAATGGCGATTTGCTTTCTCCCTTAAACACTAGAAATGGATTCGTCCTGCAGTTTTATTTTATTTTTTTGTTAATTTGCTAACGTTTGTATTGCAAAACATCTATTTGCAAATAGGCTTGGATTTTTATCAGAGTGCAAAATTATTTATTACACACACACACACACACACACACACACACACATATATATATATATACATAGGCAGACACGAATGTAGTGTTCGCTCCTAATCTTCTTCCATCTTCTATGATATAAAAGGCAAAGTGTGTGCGTGTGTGTCTCACAAAAACTTTCTCAGCCGCATCGGACCGAGTCGAGAATGGTATTATCTGAAAGAGCGATGTCTCGCTCGAATAATACGCCAGAATTATAAAAGAAACTCAAATTATTCCATATAAAGGGAGGGTCGATAAAAAAAATCGTTCCTTGTTAAATGACTTCGACAAACAAGCATGCACGCCAGGCATTCTTTCTGGAATTGGTTTAAATAAAAATTAAAAAAAAGAAAAAAAAAAAAGAAAGTTATTTCGCTGACAGCATCGTGGGGCAGTGGGTAACGAGGTTGCGTAGTGAGCTTTTAGTTTTCACGTTTTCCTACGTAACGGTGGTTATATTTTTCCTTAAGTTTTTTTTTTTTAGTTTTAACATTTAAACAGGGTTAAAAGCTTTTCATTTGCCAAAACATTTTTCTTATTTTGAGGCTTATGTGATTAAAAAAAAATTAAAAAAAACAAAAAAAACTGAATTATTTTCAAGTTCGCTTAAACTGTTTTCACATACTTTTTCTCGCTGAGTACATTTTCGTAATTTTTTTACACCTCTTTCCATCCGGGCTGCATATAATGTTTTTTTTTTGGGGGGGGGCTCAATATCCTTACTACAGCACTAGCAGTGTC
>NC_136507.1:25264425-25269425 GCF_053919585.1 Euprymna scolopes | reverse complement strand
GTTCTAAACCGACTTGTTTAACCCTACGTTTTTTGTTTGTTTTGTTGTTTTAATTATTCATTCATCATCATTTGAGGAGGGGCGGTGTAAATAAGTTTTGAAATAAAGACACCACCCAACCCTCCCCTTTTATTAAAAAAAAAAAAAAATCAACAAAAACAAAGTTCAGTTCGTCCTTTGTAATTACCGAAAAGTGTGTGAGCAGAGGGGGGGGGGAGGCAGCGATTGAGGTCTGGGTTGAATGGAAGCATACCCCCCCCCCCAGTGACTATCTTGACTCAATAAAAAGATAAATCAGTTATTGATCTGATGTCAAGAAAATGACAGCGAATCGATAATTCCAATAATGAAAACAATGATAAAACGAATGAGATTGTCCCTTTTGAAAGAAAAATGTCGGCAAACGATATAAAATATAAAAAACGTCGAGATTCACAAAGCCTTGCTTTCCGATTCATCCATCGCTAAGTAAAATACTATTAATCACTTGATTGACGAGTTATTGATACGCACACAAGTTTAAAGAATAATATATTCCGTTCCTATCATCAACTTGTAAAAGCAAAGGTTAGAGTTCAAGTTCATTGTTGGGCGGTATCATGTATCTCATTGGATTAAGAGCTGGAGAGAATTAGCTGGATAAAAATTCATTTCTGACTCCAAATCCGTCTTTTGCAAACCGAACAGTCAGTTAAGAAAAAGGAGAAAAAAAAATACTTATTTGAGGAGGCAGCTGCAGTGAATGTTGTTTTCGTGCATTGTTTCTCAATTGAATAAAAGCCCAAATTAACAGTTCCGTTCAAACAATTACAGCGCGAGAAATATTCGGTCACCAAACAAACAAACAAACATGGGTTCCGATTTGTCTATTATGCCGGTTGCCATGCACCGTTCTGTGTTGATATGCATATCAATCGAAGATTCGATCTCAACAACTGATCCAACAGAAACTGGATCATACCCCCCAGGCCTTACCTTCCCTCTTTGGAGTACAGCAAATTTATTGCTAACTGCTAGTCGTCTTAACAAGGAAATGTGCATGTCTCTCTCTCTCTTTTATATATATATATATATATATATATATAAACAATAAAATATATCTCCATATATAATAAAATGACTGCAGAAATTCCCCTCTGGACAAAAGTATCGTAGGTTTGCAACAACAGATGCTACATACAAATTCAATACATGTAAGCTAGTAGCAACTATCTTATGCAGCTTTTAACCATTTTCGAAAACTTCAGGAAGGATAATAAAATACTACATTGCATCTTACGAGCAACACAATCACAATCGCAGCATCTTTAGAGGAAGGAGTCCTTATTTTTCTCCTTAAATATTCAGTCCTACAGCTGCTACCAGTTGTCACCGAGACGAATTCTACATGCTCCACAGATTCTGTGATTACACTGACCGTAATTAGCTTATACACACAGACCTAATATAATCTTTCCAATTTCTGATTCATAAATAATAAAGGCTCCCGCGCCAAAATCCGTCCATTCTGATTGTTAGATCGCTGAATATTCTCATATTCATAATCCAGTTCTTTGCTATATAAACGAACGCTTACTAACATGAAAATATGGCGTCACTAAGAGACATTATTTCGCCCGGCGTCAAGCTCATTTAATGTATAGGTTATTTTATCCATGTAAGATCGAAAAATACGAGAAAATCATTAAACGAACGTAAAATATCCTGTTTACTTGCTTTCTATTACTAAATTTAAAACACAATGTGTTCACTATAAGACTCTCCGTCGACGTCTTTGTCAAAACAACAAAAAATTACACAATTGTGATAGAGTTTTTTTTTTACAGTTAAACACACTACGTATAGATTGATCTTTCAAACCGACTCATTTCATAAGTTATAAAATATATATTGCGATTAAGCTACACTGAATATGAAGAATCCTAGAGTGGATGGAATGCAGAATATTCAGTGTAACTTAATCGCCATATATATTTTATAACTTACTAACTAGCTCTACCTACGTATTGAGCACTGTTGAAGTAAATACTTAAAGTTTACGCATAAATTTATACTTTCGTATATTTAATTTATGTGAGTAAATGAAGTAGTTATATATATATATATATATATATTATATATATATATATATATATATATATATACTAGCAAAAGTACTCGTCGTTGACTGAGTTCAAAAACAGCCTACAGAAAATGGGCTCTGATTTATGAAAGTATGATAGGTTATGAAAAAGAAGAGTTGTAAAGAGATAGTTTCGAATTTGGGGGTATCAAAACCAAAGCAAAATATAATGAAAGTAAAAATAAAATAGATAAACCCCATAATTTATTATACCATACCTGTTCACACTGAAACACTTATCACAATATTCTGTGGATCTATATTAAAAAAACCTTGTCAAACTTTGTGACATATTTCCATTCTATAGAGGTCAGGCGCGAACGAACACTCCATAATTTTACTATACCATATTTCTTCAAACTGAAACATTATTATCAAAGTATACTTACGCACATAGATATGAAAAGTCTTTATTAAAGTTTGTGCCTATTTCCATTCTCGGGAGGCCAGGCGGGAACGCAGACCCCACAATTTTATTATACCATCCCTATTTAAGTTAAAACATACTTATCAAAGTATTCTTATGTACATCTATATTAAAAACACTTGTAAACATTTTTTTATTTTTAAATTTCTTTATTTCCATACTTTGTGGACCAGGCGCGTACGCAGACCCTACAATTTTACTGAATCATCATCATGCCAGATCAAACATACCCATTCCTGTGTCTCGATACATCTATCATATGTGATCAATTTTCTATAATAGTAAACCATATAGGAGCCTATTCGTAACCAGACACACACACACACGTTCCGCTTTATATATATATATATATATATATATATGGAAAATTTTAGCTCCTAAATATTTGCGTGTTTTTCTTCTATAAAAAAAAAAAAAAAAAATTTGAAAAAATATAGAAATTTATTCGTTAATTATTTCATCTTTTTTTCATTTGAATTTAGGACATTTATAGGGTTTCTGGCATTATGTTAATTAATATCGCACATATTTGTTACCTACAAACAGTTTTTATGTAATAACGTTATGCATTCCGACGGTCATCCAAACAACGCACGTTCGCGTGTTGTTTGACTTTATGGCAAGACTATTTGTAAGCAACAATGTTACATGTGTTATTCGCTTACAGATTACTTGAAAACATATGAATGCCGTCAAATTAAGGTGAATGTAAAAGGTGGGGAGAAACAACCAATATAACTTTCTTGAACCTTGAACATTACCTATAATAATGCTATATAGAGAATATGGCTTTATTGAAGATGTTAACTCTGGACTAAATTGAAGAGGTTAGCTCCCAAATATTTGCGTTTTTTTTTTTTTAATTATTATACCGAAAAAAAAATAGGGAAGTTTAATGAACGAAATAAAATGAACATATTTTTTGCTAACAATGTTATTGTCTCAACATATTTCTTTTAATAAAATTCCGTAATTTGTTTTCCTGGACAAATTCTAATAAAAAAGACGCGATTATTTTGGAAGCTACAAAAATAACAATAATGACGTTTAAAATACATAAATATTTATATATTCTCGCACAGTTTTTTTTGTTGTTTTTTTCACTTTAGCTGTTTTATTTGTGAAAATCTAGCTGTAGTCATCAATTTGGTCTTTTTTCTGAAAGATTTGGTTGCAAATATTTAGTAGAGTCTGGCAACCCAATTCGGGTCAATTATTGGACACGTTTACCCTTTTAGAACCGCTAAAATACAACTTTCAGATTGCAAAATATTTTTAAAAACAAAATTGGTGAACCTGAACGATGCTACCTCTTACCATTTACTTTTGTATTTTCCCCTTTTACGTAAATTTCTCAGGTGATTATCAGTGCTTACAGGCTTAAATTTAGAATCATAACGTTCTACTACAATGAACACCCACTTTTGGGCCACTTCCGTTGTTAATGCTGCCACTAGCATTTAAGTTTTTCCTTTTTAATTTTTCGCAAATTTCTACGGCGCTTATCATAGATTACACGCTTAGGTTTCACATTACCAAAATACCTTGGAAAACCTTACCAACAGAAAAAGGGAAACAGTTAAAGGTTAGGGGCAGCATTAACAACTGACGTGGGAAACAAAGTGTGTGTTCCATTTATTAGAACAGTTTCATTACAAATTCATCCCCGACTATTACAATCATTAAAAATATTGCCTTATTTATTTTTTATTTGAAAATTAAGCCTGTACTCGATGATAATCGCCGGAAAAATTACAACAAAGTTAAAATGCCGTGTAGTTTGGTTGTTTCTCTTCCTTGAAACACAATGTTCTCTACGGAAAAAATAGACAGGTGTATAATTAATTTTTAGTTCATTCTTTTCTTTTCATTATACATTACAGACGGACGGTAACAACTGCTATCTAATAGACCACATTACCCTACTTTTATTTGACATGTTAGCTGAAAGCACACAATCACAGCGCATAATCAAATCCCCATATTAAGAATCGCTTTATAGATACTAACGTTGTTACTTCGGCACGGCACATTTATTTTGGTCACATGCGCCAGTACCCACTATTTAGTGAGAGCCACCACCGGACCAGTAACAACTGTAATTTCCTCTTTTTTTTTTTTTGTTTTGTTTTTACAGGTGGGGTCGGGTGGCATACTTCCACAGGGCAACGCCAGTACCCAGGTCCTGTTAGTATAAAAACAGATTATATATATATATATATATATATATATATATATATATATATATATATATATATAAGAAGCCGCATGAAAATTCTCGACTCAGAAGGTTTACCAACTCGTACCCAAAATCAACGCCGATACGGACTTTAGCAATAACACTGACATATACTCGACCAGTAGCGCCAATACGAACTTAAATGATAATGTCGAGACGGACAGAGAGTAATGTATGAAGTCACTGCCAAATGAATCGAGAGTGTCGTCCTT
>NC_136507.1:25191925-25261925 GCF_053919585.1 Euprymna scolopes | reverse complement strand
CTTACTGTGATTTTTGGTTATTCCCTAAACTCAAGGAAAACCTCATAGGCCGTCAAAATGAGACAATTAAGGAAATGCAAGAGGCTGTGATGAGGGTCATCGACACTTTCACACAAGAGGACTTCCATTAGGACTTCCAGAAATTGTTGCGACGGTACAGTAAGTGCATTGCAGCCGGAGGAGATTACTTTATGTGTGTACTTTCAATAAAAGTGCCCGTACGAAAAAAAGTCTGGAAACTTATTGAAGGCATCTCGTATTATTTCAAGATCTAAATTTAGCCAACGATGAATGTTAGATAGATTCCGACCAGAAAACAGCAATCCTTCCCCCTTTGTCAGAAACATCGCTCACGGAATGTGAGGACTAAAGGACAAAGGTAAGAGAAGCAAGAGTTAAAAGCAGTCACTTTCTGCTCTTCTAGTGGATGATCGAAAAGTAACGAGACTAGATGAACGTACAAAGAAAAAAAAAAACTAAGAAAGAATTAAAAAATAATAATTAGACTTTTGCATTTATAAATGGTCCACATAACCTATGGCGGTTTTTCTAACTCTCCGGAAAATTTGCACAGTCTAAAAGCTAATCGTACAAAGTGTAAAATATAAGATGCACACATAAATAGGTGAAGTTAAGAGAAGTGTCCATCAATATCTTAGATGAGAAAAAACAGTGAGTGTCAAAAAGAAGCCAGCAGAAGAAGGAACCTCTCATCGCTTCCCCTCTGCACACTACAAAATGGCTGTCTTTCAAGTCAAATATTAAACACATGAGCAATCCTCTTCAGTATTCAAATTTGTTTTTATTCCATTCATCGTTTTCAATCCTCTCATAATATTCTTCGTCATTTAACTGACAATCTCATTGACTCATAATATCGAGTGTCTTCTGGCCTTCATAAGTTGTAACAGAGCGTGGACGCGCAGCTGCAAATGCATGCAAAATGACGTCATTGGTAAAAACAAACGACAACAGACTATAGAAAGAAAAAAAAAGAACGTTAGAGAGGATGATTATGTTAAAGATGCGGATGAGGTTCGAGATCACGTTCGGAATCACATTTTATTAAAAAAAGTACTCGGAAATAAATGTCGTTGCTACAATGGGAAAAAGCGAGTTGAAGTCCTCTCCTATTCTTTGTCTACTTTGCGACTGAGGCTACAACGTCCTGGGTAATGTTACAAAGTGGCAACTGATTATTATTTAAAAAAAAAAAACCCTCTTAAGATCGCCAGGCAGATACTTACAGATATAGACAATGAAATCACCAAATAGATACAAACAGAAATCTGCAAATATATAGTTATTCAACTATTGTCGTCATCTTGAAAATGGTTAAAAAAAAAGAAACAAAAACAAAAAACGGATTCTCCGCTAAAAACTGGGAGTTTTCTAAATTGCAAAGAATGCGTTCTAAGGTTATGAAGTGATCCAGAAAGAATCTTTGGATATCGTAAATAACTATACAATAGAAATTAGATGAAAAGACATTTTGTAAGTTCAATGAAGTGTGAACGTTTAACAGGCGAGAGAATCGATTTAATAAAAATATGAAAACGGAATATCATTTTTCTTTCTCTTAAAATTGAATAAAACGGTGCACGCAAAAATGGACAAAAAAAAAAAAAGAAGAAATTGAAAGAGTAAAACGTGGGATTCTATTGGTTTGTTATTACATTTTTGCGTCGTGGTGCTAATAAGCATGTGCAAAACGTATCGAGATTGTAAAAATTTGAAACCTGCAGCTAACCTATACGGATTTGATCTTACGTTTTTAAATATTGTTTAGAGGAGATGACTTGATCCATTTAAAACTTCGAATAAGTGTTTCTTTTTTTTTTTGTGAATATTACAAATCAAAATTCATTTAAATCAATAACAAAAAGAATATGGTTTAAATTCAAACATATTCGAAAAAAAAAAAAAATTAGAATTAAAGTTTCATTCAACATCAGTTTTAAGCTAGAAAAAACTTTCAACTTTTAATGATGATACAAGTCTGTCCGATCTTAGAAAACAAATATAAAAAAGTTCAGCATGTTTATGTGTGTGTACTTTCAATAAAAGTACCAGTTCAAAAAAAAAAAAATCTGGAAACTTATTGAAGGCATCTCGTATTATTTCAAGATCTAAATCTAACCCACCGATTAATGTTAGATAGATTCCGACCCAGAAAGCAGCAATTCTTTCCCCTTTGTCAGAAACATCGCTCACGGAATGTGAGGACTAAATGACAGTGCATGATGGAAAAGTAACAAGTAGAAAATAATCACAATCAGAAACTTCTCGTTTTGTGTCTCTACTCAGAAATAGAAAATAAAAATCAGAAACTTCTCGTTTTGTGTCTCTACTCAGAAATAGAAAATAAAAATCAGAAACTTCTCGTTTTGTGTCTCTACTCAGAAATAGAAAATAAAAATCAGAAACTTCTCGTTTTGAGTCTCTACTCAGAAATAGAAAATAAAAATCAGAAACTTCTCGTTTTGAGTCTCTACTCAGAAATAGAAAATAAAAATCAGAAACTTCTCGTTTTGAGTCTCTACTCAGAAATAGAAAATAAAAATCAGAAACTTCTCGTTTTGAGTCTCTACTCAGAAATAGAAAATAAAAATCAGAAACTTCTCGTTTTGAGTCTACTCAGAAATAGAAAATAAAAATCAGAAACTTCTCGTTTTGAGTCTACTCAGAAATAGAAAATAAAAATCAGAAACTTCTCGTTTTGAGTCTACTCAGAAATAGAAAATAAAAATCAGAAACTTCTCGTTTTGAGTCTACTTAGAAATAGAAAATAAAAATCAGAAACTTCTCGTTTTGAGTCTACTCAGAAATAGAAAATAAAAATCAGAAACTTCTCGTTTTGAGTCTCTACTCAGAAATAGAAAATAAAAATCAGAAACTTCTCGTCTTGTCTCTACTCAGAATTTTAAAAGAAAAACATAGAAGTAAAAAAACGAAATTTCGCTTTTAATTAACGGGTTCTTATGGAATATGAATAAAATACATTTTTATAAAAGGTATATGTAAAGATAAAATCAACAAAAGCCGCAACACTGGAGAAAACAGAATTCTTCTCTAACCTCAGTAAGAATATTAGTGTCTCTAAAAGTCATTCAAGCTCGAAATTGCCCATTTCAAACCTGACCGATCTGATGGTTTGGGGAAAATATAAATCTTTGTTTGGACAATGTTTCAAGAGATTTCAACCACCATCATTTCCACAAACTCAAAATGGTATACACTTATAAGAAAAGAAAAAAAGCAATAGCTGAGTAGCTGTAAAATTCGTTCAATCCACCATTCAGTCATGCAGGTGGCTTAAGAACAATCATTGCCAACAATGCGCTGCGGGCCGAATAGAGTTGGGTGCGTAAGACTATTTTGCTGGGGAAAATGAGAGCATGTACAGCCTAAACAGTCAATAGAGGCTTCCCTGTGTGTGTGTTTTGTCCCAGAACAAAACTTTTGATGAAAAAATTCTAGTTGCTTTTAAGAGCAAGCATTTAAAGAAATCATTGCTTAGAATAGGGATTAATAAAGACATACGGGCAGAGTAGAGACAAAGACAGACTGACTAACACACTGAAAGAGGAGAGAGACAGACCGACAGGCAGGAACAGGAGAGGGACAGACAGACAGGCACAAGCGAAGGATAGCCAGTCAGTCAGGCAGAGATAGCCGATAGCCAACCAGAGGTAGGTGACACCCAGCCAGTCAGGCAGAGACAGGTGACACCCAGCCAGCCAGGCAGAGACAGGTGACAGCCAGACAGACAGGTGACAGACAGAGACAGGTGACAGCCAGACAGACAGAGCCAAGTGACAGCCAGACAGACAGAGCCAAGTGACAGCCAGACAGACAGAGCCAAGTGACAGCCAGACAGACAGAGCCAAGTGACAGCCAGACAGACAGAGCCAAGTGACAGCCAGACAGACAGAGCCAAGTGACAGCCAGACAGACAGAGCCAAGTGACAGCCAGACAGACAGAGCCAAGTGACAGCCAGACAGACAGAGCCAAGTGACAGCCAGACAGACAGAGCCAAGTGACAGCCAGACAGACAAACAGAGACAGGTGACAGCCAGACAGACAAACAGAGACAGGTGACAGCCAGACAGACAAACAGAGACAGGTGACAGCCAGACAGACAAACAGAGACAGGTGACAGCCAGACAGACAAACAGAGACAGGTGACAGCCAGCCAGACAAACAGAGACAGGTGACAGCCAGACAGACAAACAGAGACAGGTGACAGCCAGACAGACAAACAGAGACAGGTGACAGCCAGACAGACAGACAGAGACAGGTGACAGCCAGCCAGCCAGACAGACAGATAGAGACAGGTGACAGCCAGCCAGCCAGCCAGACAGATAGAGACAGGTGACAGCCAGCCAGACAGAGACAGGTGAAAGCCAGACAGACAGACAGAGACAGGTGACAGCCAGACAGAGACAGGTGACAGCCAGACAGACAGACAGAGACAGGTGACAGCCAGACAGACAGACAGAGACAGGTGACAGCCAGCCAGGCAAAGACAAGTGACAGACAGAGGAGACAGCCAACCAGCTAGACATGGCGGAAAAAATAGATGCATTTAAACAATAGCGTGGATTCTGATACAACTGTTTGTGTTGTTACAGCATTTTGAATTTTGGAAATGTATAGCCTAAATATTTGAAGAGCTGAGCTGGTTCTGTCGGTTACGAGGAGGGAAGATGTTTTCTATAAATGCGTGTTGTTTCCAAGAATATATAAAAATGCAAAACAGAATAGGAAAATAAGATGGCAGTTGTGGATGTAAACATTAATTATACAAGAGAACTGACGAACTGAAAATTCTTCCTACAATTGAAAAAATTTTTCGAACAGATTCACAATATGTGCATAAACTTGCTATTTTGAAATGGATACACTCGATATTTGTAGCAGAAGATAAAAAGAAACTAACTTCTCAATGTCAGCTATTCAGATATAAAGCCTGAAACACAACGGAATCAAAGCAGAATTTAATGTAATATTGAAATGTCGCGTCAAGCCATGACGGATAAATGTAAAGTTAGCATTTGGAAGTCAGAGTTCAACTGAGAGAAAGATATAGGTAGGTGTGGGGAGAGAGAGAGAGAGAGAAAGAGAGAGAGAGAAAGAGAGAGAGAGAAAGAGAGAGGGAGAAAGAGAGAGGGAGAAAGAGAGAGAGAGAGAAAGAGAGAGAGAGAAAGAGAGAGAGAGAGAGAAAGAGAGAGAGAGGGGATATGTGTTTGTGTGTGGAGAGAGTGAGAAAGAGGAAGTGTAGATAAGGAGAGAGAGTGTGTGTGTGTGTGTGTGTGTGTACAGAGAGAGTACATATATAAAAAGAGGAGAGAAAGAGTGTACAGAGAGAGAGAGAAAGACAGAGAGAAAGTGTACAGAGAGAGTGTGGAGACAGAAAGAGAGGATGTGTGTTTGTGTGTGGAAAGAGAGAGAGAGAGAGAGAGGAAGTGTAAATAAAGAGAGAGAAAGTGTGTGTTTACATAGAGTACATATATAGTGTACAGAGAGAGAGAGAGAGAGAGAGAGTGCGTACAGAGTGTGTGTGCATACAGAGAAAGAGTGTGTGTGTGTGTACAGAGATGTGTACAGAGAGAGAGAGAGTGAGTACAGAGAGAGAGAGAGAGTGTGTGTGTGTGTGTGAGTACAAAGGGAGAGAGGGAGAGTGTGTGAGTACAGAGAGAGGGAGAGTGTGTGAGTACAGAAGGAGAGAGAGAGAGTGTGTGAGTACAGAGGGAGGGAGGGAGAGAGAGAGAGTGTGTGAGTACAGAGAGTTGAAGAGAGGGAAGAAAATATTGATAATAAAATGTGCACAGTCATGACGGAAGAATGTGAAGTCAGCACGTTGCGGCAGTGTTCAAGTGAAAAAAAAAATCATTATATATATATATATATATATATATATATATATATATATATATATATACAAGTCGCACGGCATTGCCCGGTCGTAAAATATACTTAAATATATTTTGATCAATGCAGCTATCGTATTTATTATATTATATTATGTTGGACCCAATAAATAGTAATGATTTACAAAGTAACAGAAAATTACTCATGAGCTACCACCGAGAATTGAAACCAAAACGTTTAGTTTATGATTTACTTTTTCTTTTGACGTTAATGACTGCACTATGAAGACCTGTTTAATGCAAAGCTAAAAATTAAAACATGAACCAATAGCTATTACGTTACGCATGCATATTCGTAATGCCATCGTTCGACCTTCACCTGGAAAATTTCAGTTTTTATTTTTACACCGATTTTCCCCAGGTAAAACCCAAATGTAAATTTTTGTATGGGTTCGAATACCCTATATATTAAGTTTCATGTCTAGACCAAAAACTGACAGAGGAGTTTGGTAGGCAAAATTTTTTAAACAAAAATATATACGCATACATAAATATATATAGAAAGAGGTTTGTGTTTACTATACCTTTTTTACGGAAATATAATGCAAGTATAAATCATGTAGAATATCTGCATGAATATAATTACACGTAATAGTTAACTAAAGATGATCATCCCATGAGAAAACCGAAAAAACTAATAGGGAATTAATTAAAATTAATGTTTAAAAGAATATGCAAATTAGCTAGATCTTTTGCAGATGAATGCAATTCCATGACCCATATATAACAAAGTTGTAGCTTATTTTTAATGAATAGAAACAAGTGTAGTATGCATGGTCCTTTGTGAGTGCACAATGAACGAGGCATAAAAAGATGACTTAGTTTAGCCCCCACCCCACCCCATTTAGCCGCCAAATCCTCAGGGGACGTCAAATCCTGATGAAAATGAACAACTGGTGCAGTTTTAGGCCTTAACATGTGTAAATTTGAGTTCTGCACCATGCAAAAAAAAGAAATTACTAAGTCCATCATTTGCGCTCCCTCCCACTTAGCCTCAAAAGTCTACAAAGCCTTAACATATTTAAATTGGAGTTCAGCACCATGCAAAACTGCTAAATAGACATACACAGAAAATTTTGGACAAATATGGTAAAATAGTCAAAAAATTGGAGTGTTTTTATTAGTCCTAAAAGAGCCTCTGGGGCAGACCAAGAGTTATCGTGAAAGATTAGACAAACAAAATTATATAGAAATCAGTAACAACTTTTCAGAAAGTTATATAAAAATCCCAAAAATTTGTCAAAAGTGTCAATTTTAGCCATTTTAACCCGAAAGGCACTCCTAGGGGAGGGGGCAACCAGAGTTTTCCCAGAAAATCTGTTCTGTTACATTTTCACTCATATCATGCTTAATGTTTGTGCAAAATTTACAAAAATTCCAAGGCGTAGTTATTGAGAAAAGTGTTATGTAATAGGTCGAACACAAGAAAGTGTCGATCTATCTATTTAGTTTTCTATTTTTGTATCTATCCTTCTCGGTCTAACTATCTAACTGGAGAGATGGACGAGAGATTAATATGAACAATATTTATCAAAAACTGTCAAAATGTGGTAAAATTATATTATAGACGAAGTTTACTAGAAGGTCTGGTCAGCTGATTGGATCTATGTGAGAGTCATGTGATCAAGTTAGCTGGAGATTTGAGAGTTGCAATTTGGACGTTGAGCAGAGCAGACAGTTTAACAGGTTGTACACCCTACACTGGGGAGGGAGCTGACGTGTGTGGAAATAGAGACCTAGAAATAACCCCGCAAGATATTCACTTTCTATTCTTCTGCGATCAACACCTGGAAAGTGAATAAAAACTATATAAAACTAATCATCGTCTTGGAGTCAATGGGTTTCGTCCAAACAGGTTCCAGCCTCCTCTCTAAAAACAAGATGAATTCCAGGTGGATAAGATCAACGACGCACGAAATTAAGGTATGTCCAAAATACATGCATCATACACACACGTGCGCGCATATGAACAATTAGCAACAACATAATTCTACGGTTCAAACAGTGAAGAATCACCAACAATAATTTAGTGACATGTATACACATCAGGATGAACCCTTCGTCCCAAGTACGCATATCGACATTTAGACAATTATACAGCAAAAGTGTGGATGGACAAACGGACAAGAGAGAATTTACGGGTCCACCCTCCTTTTGCCAGGTTTTGAAAACACAAATTCACACACAAATAGCAAATGACTGTTCGGCATCCAGTAGAATACCCCATCCTCAGTAAAAACAAAATAAATCTTAAAATAAATATATTTTGTTTAATACTTGTTTTACACACACACACATATATATATACATACACACACGCACACACATATATATATACACATACACACATATATATATACATACATACACACATATATATATATACACACACATATATATATACACACACATATATATATACACATATATACACATACACACATATATATATACACACATATATATATACACACACACACACATATATATATACACACATATATATATACACACACACACACACATATATATATACACACACACACATATATATATATATATACACACACACATATGTATATATACACACACACATATATATATATATACACACACACACATATATATATATATACCCACACATACACATATATATATATACACACACACATACACATATATATCTGTGTGTGTGTGTGTGTGTGTGTGTGTGTGTGTGTGTGTGTGTGTGTGTGTGTGTGTGTGTGTGTGTGTTGAATATTATAATACACCAAATAAAGCCAGTTTTTTATGTGGTAGTACCTGCTATTGAAGGCGATAAACTTGTCCCAATTTTACAACAGCCATGCTAAGAGGGTGCATAATTGCGTGGGGGTAAAAAAAAAAAAAAAAAAAGAAAAAAGCGGTGAAAGTGCACTGGAGGACCACCCGAAGACACGGATAACGGGGGAGTTTGAAAATAAGAAAATGCCTTTCGGAATAAATACCCCCACCCTCCCCATGTTAAGAACGGATTTCAGAATAAACATCCTTTCGAGGTTGGACAACCAGCGCACATTGGCCGTCTTCAGGTGGTCTCCTAATGCGTTTTCACCAAAAAAGCTATGAGATTTCCTAGTTTAATGTTTATTTGTTTAAACGTGCTATTAAATGTTAGTTTTTGCTCCCAAATATTAACAGAACACTTTCATCCATGCAAAATTATAGCGAGCAATTTAGAATTAGAAAGGAGCGGTCATCTTTAATTAACGATTGGTTCGCTACCAATAAATTTCTGTTCAACGTTAATAAGATAGTATGCATACATTATTTACCTCCTCCATTCTTTGAGAACCACTTGTCATTGAATCCGTCAACTTTGAACTTTGGAAAGCATCCAGTATGCAAATCTGGTTACACTAAACTTTCAGGCATTTTCATAGACGCAAATTTAAATTCACATATGAGAATATGAACTTTGGAAATCAAGATTTCTAGACAAATTGGAATCATATCTTGCACATTTTTTTTTTTTTTGTAATCTATAATTTTACATATGAGAATTTATTTTTGGGACTTATAACAAAAAAAAAAAAAAAAAAAAGAAAAAGAAAAAAAAAAAAAGAAATGGAGCTGTTTAATCTGTCATAGCGATGTAGAAGTTGAAATCAGTGTCCTAAATGATGCTAGTTTCAACAGGGATGAAGCAACTAAATACAAAGGTCTCACGTATGACATGAAAGGAAACTGAAATCTTACGAATATCTCAATTATTCTAATAATCATAGAAGCAACCGTGTTCATGAAAAAGAATTTCGAAAACCTATTTGGCGAATATACCCAATGAACCAAGTGCAAGAGGGATAAAAGGAATTGCACTTAAAGGGAAACTTACGATCCTACAAAGATCTCTCGGTCTAAGTTTCTGAAAATAGCAAATGACTGTTCGGCATCCAGTAGAATACCCCATCCTCAGTAAAAACAAAATACATCTTAAAATAAATATATTTTGTTTAATACTTGTTTTACATGGTAACATGTTGGACGCCTTTTAACTTCCAAATTAATCGATTTTTGGTCAGGTATCGACTTATATCTTACTTTCTCTCAAGTCCAATCTTATTAAGTGTGCCCATGTTTTTTTTTTTTTTTTTGCTTTTTTTTTTGTTGAGCCTTATTTTCTAGGCATTCGACACCAATTAAGATTACTTGAATTTCAACTTCTTAAGACCTCTATGCTCTAACCTAGGACCTTTGTGGCCTTCGGGCCAAGATCAAAGTGTAGTATCTTTCCGGGAGATGCTGCAAGCAAAGACCATTGCCCTTGTGGCAATCTTCTGGTCCATGTAGGGCCAACCCTACTTGGGCCAGCTGGCAAATCACTATCCAGCTCCCATTTCCCACCTCTCGGGAACTGGTCCCCTTTTCCCTTCCCCTTCCCCTTCACTCCTCACATTAAAAATCGGCCTTGTGCCTAATTTGCTCGGTGGGGGAGCAAATAAATATCGACCTCTATGCTCTAACCTTTTCAAAAATCAGATTGAAATAAGGATTCTACATGGTGGAACGATAAAATTGTCGCCGTAGAAAAGACGACATGATTCCATTTCCGTTTACTGAAAACCGTTTTTTTTTTTTTTTACAGACCATATACTAGTTGACCAGTTGTGTGCAAATCCCAAGAGCGATAGGAGCCTTCTATCACGTCTGAAAGTGACAGCATATTCAACGAGTGAGATCAGAGATGTGCCACTGTACAACTCCTGCTCACTACCAATCCAAGTTACGATAAGAGGACCATTGCTAGCACTCTCGAAATGCAAATCTGGATGGTTCAATGCTTGAGGGCACAGCTCAACGCATTAGATGACCCACAGTTATGGTCTTTAATGTGTGGCTTAATTTGAGGACCACATCATGCCATCTTACATCTTTGAAGTGAGCTTGAAAGTCAACACTAAAGTGTACCTGCATATGCTCAAGAGTGTGGTGATCTCCTGGTGCAATTGGGTGGCCGCTGACAGATCCTAAGTGTGACAGCAGGACTCGGCGCTGGCGCACAAGTTCAAAAAGACACAGGTTTGGCTTCAGAAGAAATGCTATGATTTTGTACCCTTCTCTGCCCTCTCCTTCCTCCAACCTGAACCCACTAGACTACTTTGCTTGATCATACATCAAGAACATCACTAATATCACCTCCCATAACACCAAAGCCAGCCTGGTCGCCACCATTCGCTGAGTATTTGCCGAGCTCCCACTGACAATTGTGGAAAAGGCATGATTCAGATTAAGATGTCAGTTCTGTTACATAATCAAGTTACCTGAATTGATTTTTTTTTCAATGTTTTAAAATAAAGCTGTAGTGTTTTCTTTAGGGCAACAATTTTCTTGTTCTAGCCTCTGTGTGTGTATATGTGTGTGTATATATATATATATATATATATATATAATAAATTCCACAGCCAAACAACGTCGCAGCCCACAAGAGCCATGGCAGTCAAAGAATCGGAAGTCCAAGACTCGAGTTTCGCCCTCATTTGGGTTCATCAGTTAGACACATCCGAACTCAGAATTCGAAACCCGAGCCTCTTGCATGCAAGGCAAGCACTCTAACTGAGCAAATGCTCTGCACACAAGAATTTCTATTAACCAACACAGATCAAGCAAACCGCGTCAAAATCTTTATATATATAAAGTTATGAAAATATATATGGTAATTAAGCTACACAGAATATTCCACGTAGCTTAACTGCCATATATATTTTCATAACTTGCTACCTAGCTATACGTATGTACCGAGCACTGTTGAAGTAAATACTGAAAATTTACATATAAAATGATATCGGTGTATATTAATTTATGTGATTAAATGAAATAGTATAACTATATGTGTGTGTGTGTGTGTGTGTGTGTATACGTATATATATGTGTATGTACATAATATGTACTAATTTTGATAAATCTTCAATTGGGATGTGTATGAGGAAACAATGCAAAACTCCCAAAGCGACTATTTGTTTGTCAGATTGAAAGTAGCCGTCGTCATGTGAGCCTTTCTCCACTTCGTCACCGTGATAAACTTGAAGATAACTTCAAACGATGCATTTTTCAGATTAACACATGGCAAAACCTTGGCAGAAAATTTACTTACTAAAACAGGGATTTGAGGGCAACAGTTGGTGCAGTGTGACGCAACAACCCCCCCTCCGCCCCCGCCCCCCGCACCTCTGCGAAGATCAAATGTTTTGTTCTTGTGGTCAGTGGTCATCTTTACCGCCATTCTGTCGTGATCGTCATAAAAGAACGTAAGGCAGATAAAATTACTGAACCGTCATCCATCGATTTATGATTGGAGAGTCGACCATCAACAGTTGAAAGAAATCATCACATGATAAATTCTGGGCGTTTCAACGACTATGGTGCATACATTTCTTTGAACAGCGTTTGTTTATCATATATATATATATATATATATATACATACACATACATACACACATATATACACACACACACACATATATACATACACACATATACACACACACGTGTATATATACACACACACACACATATGATGATGATTGCAACGTCTTATCAGACGAGTGCCACTCCCTCAGACACTAAGTCCATGAGCCCAAAAACGACTTCCATCGCCACAGGACCATTTTAATAGACAAATGCCTGAGGGAGTATCTATACACAGATGATGTTACAGAGTCTTAGCTTTGTACAACAGCTAAGTCTCTCTCTCTCTCTCGGTTCAAAATGTTGAGATTCAGCAACAAGCAAGAGCAAGATAGCCAGCAACAAGTTAAACTGCAGACCAACTTAATGCGGGTACTGGTCTCCCGCTTTATGGGTTTTTAAATCAGAGATTTGCTTCTCCTGGAAAAGTTGCCTTTACCACGGCTTACGGGAGCCCTATCCACCCCAACACACACATACATACACACAAACACACATGGTGCTAATTGGCCGTTGACCCCGAAAAAGGGTTCATTCGCTCCTTGGAAGGTCTTGTTTTTAATCCTTCAGGGAGACTAGCCACACTCCTCACACAACAAGTCTGGTGGGGGAACCAGTTTAGTCGCCGGTGACCCGACCATGAGGCAGGTAGTACTGGGTTACATGGTACCAATACAGGGTTTTATCTTGCGAATGAAAGTCACATTTGCGAGTGATTTTTTCAAGTGGCGACTAGAAATAATAAAATGCTTATCTTTTGGCAATTATGTTTTTTTGTTTGCTTCGTTTTGTTTTCACTGACAATCTTCGAAAGCTCATTACTGAGTGAAAAATATTTTTTCAATTTTTACCTTAAAAAATTTTTTTTAAAAATAACGAGCAAAGTCAAATTATTTAAACAATAAAGTTTAATAGGACAATATATCCCCTGTTTTTAACGAAGGCTATTTAAAAAAATATTTTAAGAAATTCGAATGCTTATACCTTCAATCTCAGCATAACATTCCCTGCATATTTAGAATTACATTTATTTAATATATATAGAAAAAAATCTTTATGATATATGTACTCGTCATGGAACAAAAATGTCATATTCCAAAAATCATATGAGTTTGGCTAGTAACTTTTTCTATTTGGCTAGTAAATGAACATATTTAATTGTCAAAGGTCAACTAAAAATAAATTTGCCTGTAGAACTCTGCAGTAGAATATGACATAACCTGACTATACACACACACATACATGCATATATATATATATATATATATATATATATATATATATATATATATATATATATATGAACAAATGATTAATAAAACATGTTAAAAGACATCTATAAAAGTATTTAATGAAACTACAAGTAAGTCACAGATCTTACTTGGTTAAAAAAAGGGTGAGGTAAGGGGAACAGGAGGCAAAAGAAAAATGATAAAAAGATTTCACATGAATGGATAGTCCGGTGAAGGGTAAAAATCCAAAATGGTAAATCTAAAACGGTCGAATTTAAAATTTCAATCCAATCCAATTTATATGCAAAATCCGATCCTGCATTTTGCTAATTCCTGCCCTCTGATGAGAAGGAGAGTATTTCTTCGAAACTCCGCGGATTAAGGACTATCCACTTATCTTGTGCTTCCTTTTTTAAAATTAAATGTTTTTAACTCTTTTTCAAGATGTCTTTTTACATGTTTTATTAATCATTTGTTCATATTATAAGCTCTATTTCCTTTTCGGTTTTATTGATCTTTTACATCTGCCTGAGTTTATTTTACTTGTAAATATTAACTCTTTAATATTTATAATATATTTTAAGTTTACCATTTTGATTACCTTAGTAAACTTATTGTAATTTTTATTTATATTTATATATATATATATATATATATATATATATATATATATATATATATATATATATATATACATACACCCTAGCAGTTCAGCCCGCCTTTGCTCGGGACCTATAAAGTTTGACTCCTGTCCAGATAACCTACATCTAAAATTTCAAGTGTTTAGACACAAAATTGGTGGAGGAGTTCGGTGGAGTCTGCAATGGTCAACTCTTTCAATGTTGACCTCTTGGCAGCCAAATTTTCAGCCAAACACCGATTAAAAAGCTTGCCCTATGTCTGAACGGACCACAAGTATCTCTCAAAATAGTAATTGAGTAGAGAATTGTGTAAGCAAAAATTACAAAGTAAAGCCTCCTATTTTTTCTAGCTCAAAAAATTAGAAAGCTACAAAGACGGAAGTAGTACCATTAAAACGAGCAACCTTTTTTTCTCTAGAATGTATTTTTATACACAGTTATCACCATTCTAAATGTACTTTCGCTAGCAATGAATGATGGCTGTGCAAGAGCGTGCGAAGTGCACTTTGTCATATGAGGGTCATTCCAAAAATCATCCCTCCTGTTTTTTTTTTTTGTTTTTTTTTTTCAAACTTAAAAAGTTAAAGATGTACGAAGACGGGAGTGGTACCATAAAAACGAGCAACCTTTTGTGCTCCAGACACAATCACCATCATTCTCAGTGCACTTTTGCCAGGAATTCAATGATGCATCTATGCTTCTGACGCACGTCCATGGCAGAGGTTGCTTTCTTAGAGTCTCACACAGACAATATCTGCAACGGAGAGAAGAAACTTACAGGTCATGAATGCACAAATTCAGTCATCGTAACAATGCAATCTAATCTTCTGTGATCAATTCAGGCGGAAGTAAAAATAGGAGACATTACTTTTGGAACACCCCTGGTAGAATTAAACTCTTAGTAGATTGATTATTGCCCGAAATTAATCCTGTGTAAACTGCAGGGCTCTACATTGCGAGTGAAACGGTCGCATTTGCAAGTGATTTTTCAAAGTGGCGACTAGAAATAATGAAACGTTTATCTTTTGACGACTGTATTTCTTTCACTGACAATCTTCCAAAGCTCACTACCGAGTGAAAAATGTCTTTTAAATTTTTTTTATCTTTAATAAAACGAACAAATTTAAATTATTTAAACAATAAAATTTTAATAGAATTTTTTTTTTAACGAAGGCTGTTTAAAAAAAGCATCTGAAGAAATTAGAATGTTTATACCTTCAAGAATCAACATAAAATTTGTTGTATATTTAGAATTACACTTATTAAAAAAAAAAATACAGAAAAATCTTTATGATGTACATAATCGTCATGAAACGAAGATGTCATATTCCAAAAATCACATAGGTTTGGATAGTAGCGTTTCTATTTGGCTAGTAAACAAACATCTTTAGCTGTCAAAGGTCAACTAAAATAAAATTTATCCATAGAGCCCTGAAGCTATGAGTAAAATGCATGAACCTGGTCATGGCGATGACCAACAGGATTAAGGCTTGTCTTTCCATTTTCACCAACTTCAAGATCTCATCAGAAAATGATCTAACAAAGTCGATATCATGGCATGTTTATAACTGTCATAATTACAAAAATAATTGAAATCATTATTTTTTCTTGACATGCGACTCAAGATGATAACATCATTATTAATCACTTTTTTTTTTTCAATTAAAAAATAATTATGTTTAAAGGAGGATTGTTACGAAAGATGTTTTCTAATTTCTTCTTTTAAATGAATTTTTTTTTCTTAATAATATTTGATATGATTGGATGTGAATAGGAAATCTCTCTCCATCCAAATATATTAAAAAAAAAAAAAAAAAAACTTTAAATAAAATATATAAAAGCCCCCCCCACCCCACAAAACAAATTTATCTTGGAAAAAAAAAAAAAAAAATCAAAGAAAGAATTGAAGAATATATATATATATATATATATATATATATACATATATATACACACACACACACACACTTTGTTTTTACATACGCAGTAAAATGTTGCTACACAGTCATGAGCATGCTTTGGCCAACTAGCTACTAGTAACTAGAGACCTATCCAGGCGAGCACTCTTGTATTAACCTTGTTACACTTCATTGGTTATTTAACATATGGAAAACAATGACCTCATTATATATATATATATATATATATATATATATATACTAGCATTTCAGCCCGGCGTTGCCCGGGTGTTTGGATGTGTATGTTGAGCAAAAAAAAAAAAAACAGTCGATTTTTTTAACTTTGACTCCTATTATGACCCCTTAACATTTATTGTTTTGGGCTCAAATCAAGTTAGATCCATGTCCAAGGAACCTATATCTAAAATTTCAAGTGTTTAGACCCACAATTAGAGGAATTTGGTAGAGTTCTCAAAGGTCAAATTGTTGAACTTTGACCCCTTAACAGCTAAATTTCTGGCCGAAAACGGATCCAAAAGATTTTCCCAAATCCTAGTACCCTGTATATCAAATTTCGAGTCTGTAGACTTTAAATTGACAGAGTTATTGCATAGGGAAATGTACACACACAGACATGTTCACTTATATATATATATATATATATATATATATATATGTATATATATATATATATATCGTCAGAATGCGTTGAATAGTGATCAAAAAGTGCTCGATTACAAAAGGTAAGAGCTAAAATATGAATTATTTATATAAAAACTATGTGTTATATATTTCAGAGAGGTACCACGGTTTCATTGCAATGGATTTGCCTTTTAAAAGTCCAAACAAATTATCAGCGACTCATGAAATTAATGTGTTTTTCATTTCGTGAGTCACTGATGATTTGTTTGGATTTTTAAAAGCCTTTTAAAAGGCAGATCCATTGCAACAAAACCATGGTAACCATTTTTATATGAATAATTTGTGTCTGGGTGTATATATATATATATATATATATATATATATATATATATATATATATATATATGAGAGAGAGAGAGAGAGAGAGAGAGAGAGTGATAGATGGATAGATATGGCAAATATGGCAAATTAAAGAACCACCACTTAACTATGATTCGAGAAAAACAAAACAGTGATTTCAAAAATATTTCCATTTTTTTTTTTTTTTTTTTACTAATGATTTATCTCTTTAATCAAGGCCAAAAGCTACTCAAGGATAAAACTTCACGAAATGGAGGGATTGATGCTTGAATGGTGAAAATCCTGAAATGTTTGAAAACACTAAATGGAATTAATCAAATCTGATAACTTATGAAGCACGAATATTGATGTCATTGGATTTAAAAACAGCCATGTTGTAGTCTACGGAGATGCAGTTACATTGTAACGTTTTCTACAATTGGAAAGTTCTTCGAAAGAAACCCTGTTCATGGCAATTTGTGCCGAGACTAGGCATACAGGAGAAAATTCTTTTCAACTGTTGTAAAAGACAAGCTCTGGTTGAGAACGTCTTTAAAGATTCAATCTCAGTCGAACACTTTCCAGGAAAATTCTGACAGAGCAGAGAAAGACTAGTAATGTAACTTCTGTGAAAGAGAAGCTGGTAAGAACAGAAAGGACCATACTCTGATTTTAATCATTAAAAAGTCATTAAAAAGGAGTCCCCACTTATCAAGGCCCAGATCCCACTCGAGGATAAAGGTTAATGCACGTACAGTAGTCAATGGGACAATGTCGTAATAATCATTAGTAGTGGAAATTTGGTAAATTGAATTACTGAAGGAGACGGTTCATCAAGAATTTGTTTACGTTGAACTTGAAGATGACCATATTGTAGTCAGCTGGAAAGCAGGGTAACAGAAGAGAGTTCAACAGGCGTATAGTTCTAAGAATGAGGCTTTGTTCATAGAATCTACGTTTAGGTTTAGGCACAGATAAAGAGTGGCGGAAATTATTCATAGTGATTTCAATTAGACGAGTGTTTTTCATGAAAGTCAGGCAAGGGGAGGACCATAGATTGGAGCTCAGGCGAGCACTTGTCTAAAAAAATAACGATAAAGCTGAGACAGGCTTGCAACATCTCTTCTGTGAGAAAGAGATTGCAGGGAAGAGAACAGGGCATCACCTACTAGGTTTCAAAGCTAATCTGTCTGTGATGGATTATTTCTAGAATTTTTCAAATAAATTCATTGAAAAGATGTTCTCGTTCGAAACCTTTGAATAAAGATAAATATGCGAATCCTTACGGAAAACGGAAAATAAGATCGATTTAAACTTTGGCATTGCTTGAAAACAGGAAGAAATACATTTGCATCCATTATTATTAGAATAACCACCTCTAACTATTAAGTTTTACTTGGATTATTCGGACTACTATTCTCAACTTAATTTAATTGTTAGGTTGTGGCTTTGTAATTCCTGCACCCCTCGTCGCCAGTGTTGTAGCCTTTTAGGCTGGTATTAATCAAAACACACAGTGATATAATTAGCAAAAGATTACAGAAGTACACGTCATGATTCTGAGGCCATAACTGCTACTAATCACTGACCACAATGTTATAGACGTAACTATATTCATTACCCGAGTAAATCCATTACTACCAGAAATAAGTGTATAGGCTTACTCCATAACACTAAGATGCTGTGGTTTCTGTGAGGCTGCAGGTATCTCTGTATGATCAAACTAAAGGTGTAATGTTCTTTGAAATAAAAATCGAGCACTGTGGTTATTTCTTGGATTATTCGGACTACTATTCTCAACTTGAACATTATTCTCACAAAGGTAATTGTTAGGTTGTGGCTTTGTAATTCTTGAAACCCTCGTCACCAGTGTTATGGCTTTGCAGACCGGTAATAATCTAGACAGAATGGTGACCTGGTTAAACTAATTTGTTCAATTGTAAATAAATGAATACAACGGCATAAATAAAGTGAGAATTGATTTAAACACGCCTTGTACGTATTAGTTCAGTATCTGGGTAGATGCAAGATGCCTCCATATTGCAACTGTCCATTGCTTACATTCAGTATGCCGTCATCTGTCTCAGAGAGTGGAGGATTTCGTTTTTTGTCATAAACATACATTTTAAAGCATTATCTATATATATAAAAGCGAAAATGTATGTATGTATGCATGTATGTATGTGTGTCTGCTAAAACTTTCGAAAGACCCAACAAAAATTCTCAAACTCGGTATCATATCGAAGCTCCATCCTTCGCTCAAAAAATATCGAAAAATTGGCCAAAAACGTTGATTTTTTCACCCCGAAATCGACAATTTTCGATAGGGGGCGGTCAACAAAACCGGCCCTCTCAACCGGTTCTACGCATGCGTCAGATGACGTCATGACCTGATTTATTTTAAATAGTTGAAAAACTAAACAAATTTCATGTACGTCGCGTTAGGTCAGTTGATTAGCGCGTTGGTTCATTATCTAAATGTTTTGGGTTCGAACCGTGGTGTGAGATGCCTTTTTTTTTTGATTTTTTAAATTTAAATATTGAACCAGTGTTATTTAAGCCATTTTTCACGCAACGTTCGTTTTTCTGGATTTTTTATTTTTTTTTATTTCGCTTATCCACCCCCGACCACACACCCCAAAACACCCGGGTACCCACCGATTTTTAAAATTTTAATATCGAAACAGGCTTATTTAAGCCATTTTTCACGTGTTCGTTTTTCCGTTTTCATCGTTCGTTTGCCTTACGTTATTTTTTTTTTTCAATGTTTTGATTACCCCCCCCCACCCGCTTAATTAAAATGTTGTCTTTTTTTTACTTCGCTTATAACAAACAAACCTGGTCATTGACGTCGTCGTAACGCTCGACGACTTCCGGGCGCGCACCTGTCAATTTGGTTCAGTAACTCATTCTGGCTGGCCGATTTTATTTTCAAACTTCGCCTCAGGGCTTCAGGTTCGATCCTACCCCCCCCCCCCGTTCTTTTTTATTTAACACCACACACACACACACCTTTAAACACTCGGGCAACGCCGGGTACCCCCGCTAGTAGATAATAAAGGCAAGTTTATAGAATGCAAAAACTCTCAATGGTAGTTTAACTAATTAGCTTCATAATGAAAGATTGTTATAGTGAAAAAGTCTTAAGATCATAGTATCATTACCCTTTAAAGTAACTAAAATTACCAATAAATATTTTTAATCATCTACATCATAATTCAGGTCATAAAAGTTTAACAAAAAATGTATCAACAAAAATATGTTAAAGTATACGTCATGAGTGTGGGGCTATGACTGCCCTGAATCTCTGCCACAATGTTTACATATAGCATTATTTATTATCACTTTCTTCCTGAAACGGATAGATCTGCTTAACTCATAATAATTTCTGCTGATTTAACCTTCAACCTTCCTCAGAGTCATGTTGTAGCCTGCAGGGAAGCAGTCTCCATGGCTATGTGTTATACATACAAATTCTCAGGAAGACATGCTGAATCCATTATTTCTAGAATTACCGTTTCTTAATTTTTGAGATGAGGAATGGTTATTCGCATTATTCGGATTTTTCAGACTATTGTTCTCATCTGGAGTGGCATTGGCATTAGAGATGAGAACAGTAGTCCAAAGCATCCAAATGACAAAATAATCGTCTCTAATTATTATGTTTTACTTGGCATGGATGGATGTAAATTAAGGGAACTACTGTTATTACTAACCAGCAGAGCATCACCATTGTCGACTTATAGAAGAGTCTATAAGGCATGTGTGTGCAGTGTATAGAAATGAAACCTAGCTAGTGAGAGTTGAGGATATGCATTGCATGGAGAGAAATGATATGAGAATGATACAATGGATGGGTACTGCGAGCACTAGGTTTAGTTCCGATTCGCTCAGAGGAATATAAAATCTGGGAAGTATAGGGAAATGAGCGCAGAACAGCAGACTTAGATGGTATGGTCACATTGAAAGAATGGATCAGAGTTTTTGGGTTAGTTGATACAGAACAGTTGAAGTAGCAGGGTCAGTTCAGTTTAAGTAACAGGTTTAGTTCACTGAAGAAGGCCAAAGAAAGAATAAGAATGTGCAAGAAAAAAAGAGGGAAAAGAGAAGGAAAGAAGGATAAATAAAGTTGTTTACAATATGCATATATGCAGCGACTCTGCTGTCTTAACAGTGTTGGCGATCACAGCTCTCCAAATTATAGAGCCAGGGTAATCTAGGGGAAAACAAGTCAGGATGGTAGTTTCCAGTTGCATTCCGTCTTGATTCAGGGGTGTATCTTCCTCCATGAGTTTAACGCGCCCAGATACCAATCTGGAAATTTCTATCACTCTGCACGGTACATATAGCGCAGCGCCTAGGCTTCACTAATGGTCACCCATCTAGTATTGGCCAGGCTCCGCGTTGCTTAACTTTGGTGATTTGTCGAGAACCGGTGTGTCAACGTGATCGTGCCGTACTTACAATATAGAATGATGTAAACTCCACAAATTAATATTAACAGCATAATGCAAACTTGGCCGGACAGAGATGGAGTACCTGTAAATAAATGTGTTGTTTCACTGAAGGAAAAAAAAAAAAAGAAAATAGAAAAAAAAAAAAAGAAAAAAAGAAAAAAAAGAAAGAAAGAAAAAAAGAAAAAGAAAAAAAGAAAAGGAAAAAAAGAAAAAAAGAAAAAGAAAAAAAAGAAAAAAGAAAAAAAAGAAAAAAGAAAAAAAGAAAGAAAAAAGAAAAAGAAAAAAGAAAAAGAAAAAAGAAAAAAAAGAAAAAAAGAAAGAAAAGAAAATAGAAAAAAAGAAAAAAAAGAAAAAAGAAAAAAAGAAAAAAGAAAAAAGGGAAAAAAGGGAAAAAGGAAAAAGAAAAGAAAGAAAAGAAAAAAAGGGAAAAAAAGAAAAAAAAAGAAGAAAAAAAAGAAGAAAAAAAAAGAAGAAAAAAAAATGGATTTGAGTTTTTCCTTGTCTCCTGTTAACATATTAATGAGAACGTTATCAAAGGAATGATGTGTGACAGTTAAATACTTACAAACTTTATGCAACTGCAGAGTTATAGACAAGCGAGGAAATTACCAAAGAGAACCCTTACTTGCTCGTCCTGCCACGATGCACTTTGCCGAAGATGAACTGTAGGAATTATTGGTGTGAAGAGAGTTTAACAAGCCGTGCGAGCATGGTGCTGCATATGAGATGGCGCCACAAAAAATAGTAAAGAAATGATGAATGTGTGAAGCGTGAAGGGCCAACATAGTCTTTACGTTTTCATCAGGTTTCAGAAAAATCTAATGAATGGAGCAAAAGTTATGGGGTAAAAAGTGTCATTTTTTGCAATTTTGCGGCATTTGTGACCCCTTTTCAGCTTCTAGAAACGCCAAATCCTATTGAAAATGGACCAACGGTGCAGTTTTACACCTTAAGACATGTATATTTGAATTCAGCACCATGGAAAACCACTATATAGACATACATGTCAAGTTTTTGAGTAAAATGAAAAAAGAACTCCAAAAAGCCATATTTTTTTAGCCCTAAAAGTTCCTGAGGACACGAACCAGAATTTTGCCAAGGGTCACCCATACTGGATTTATATCAACAACAATGGGCTCCACATTTGGTCAAGTTTCCGAAAAATCTAATAGATTGATCAAAAGTTATGCAGCAAAACGTATCATTTTTTACCTCTTTTGAGCCCCTAGGGACGCAACGGGAACTTTCGCAAAAACTTTTTTTACCGTGCACATCTATTTAATGAAATAGACTTTGTGGCAAAATTTCAGGAAAAACTAATGGACGGTTATCTGGCAATTGTCCGGACTAACGGACACACGCACGGATGCTACTGAAAACATAAGTATCTCTCTGATAAATCGGGGGGACCAATTTTTACTATGCTCAGTGGGAGGTGACAGTGATTTAATGGTTAACGACATGAACTGACGATCTGGGTGTTTCAAGTTCGAATCCAGTACGGTCCACAAATAAATCACTTCCACATAGGATGTTGGCAATCTTCTCATGGGCCCTCCTGTAAGTACCTGATATCTGACTAGAAAAATATCCGAGAAAACCAATGCCACCAATAGAATCCTTGGTTGCATACGATATAAAGATGACTATACTCAGTGAATGAGAAAAACAATATATATATTACAGGAAAATACAAACAAAAACTTCTGGAAATCATTTGTGCATCAAATGGTGGGATAAAGGGTAAATCAGACAAGTAGTTGTCGGAGGAGATATTTAGGAGAGGAAGGAGTTGTAGTTGGAGGAGAGATTTAGAAGGAGAGGAAGGAGTTGTAGTTGGAGGAGAGATTTAGAAGGAGAGGAAGGAGTTGTAGTTGGAGGAGAGATTTAGAAGGAGAGGAAGGAGTTGTAGTTGGAGGAGAGATTTAGAAGGAGAGGAAAGAGTTGTAGTTGGAGGAGATATTTAGAAGAAGAGGAAGGAGTTGTAGTTGGAGGAGATATTTAGAAGAAGAGGAAGGAGTTGTAATTGGAGGGGATATTTAGAAGAAGAGGAAGGAGTTGTAGTTGGAGGGGATATTTAGAAGAAGAGGAAGAAGTTGTAGCTGCAATTTCAGAGGAAAAGCATTTATATATCGACCCAGAATCATAATCACATTAACAACCCAGTTCTTATTAGACCAGCAAAGTTAAGCAACACTGAACTTGGTCAGTTACAGGTGGGTAACTATTTGGAAAAAAACAGGAACGTTCCTGGCTTTTTGGCGAGCAACAAAGTGTAGTATCTGTTCTGATACCGTTTCACTTATACCTTTTCTCACCTCGATCAGTGGAGGAGAAATCCTTCTAGACTGAGGCAATTTTTATTTTTATTCCTATCCACAGTGACCCTTTTTTGGAAAGCTGGATTTTCCCCACAATAAAAACCGGCCTTGTGTTTAACTGTGCTCTCATGGGGAGGCAAGTAAATGGGAATCGGGTAGTGTATGTGAGAAGACACCAAAACTCCTTACAAAAATCACAATAATAAAATGATAAAAAAAAAAGAAGAGTTCTCACCTCCATTGTCAACTAAATGTGAACTGAAGAGGATGAGCCCACTGAAAAACTAAAGCCACCAGACTCATGTAGTTACCCAATCTTTACACGGGAGATAACTCGCTTCCTCCTCCCCCACAATCTTCAACATCGGGCAGCATATATCCCCGAGAGAAATTATTCTTAAGAGAAACGTTCAGGTACAATGAAACATGAAAGTGCGAGGAAGCCATCTGAAAAACTGTAGAAATTCGCATAGTCTGAGATACTTCCGCTGTTGCATTTCAGGAGTTGCCTTTGAACAATTGTTTCCTTTATGCATACCTAACACAAATTATTTCATTTTGAAAAGGCATTTCAAAATCTGTTCCCAGTTATGTTTCGACGTGAAAGGACGTGTTACATTCGTCTATAATTCAAGAGAGCTTTTCCCACTTTATTCCTGAAAAAAGATTTCTCAAAAAACTAATGCTTTCTGCGTATGAATCCTAATCCTGGAGAGTTTGAATTAATCCCCAGTTGGGAACTTGTAAAATAAATTACAGGTTCGACTCAATGCCTGTCATGGATCTGAAAAAAAACTTTTTTAACCAATATAGCATTAATAATAATCGCTATTCTCCCAAATTCCTAATTTGGCTAATTCAAGAAGGATTGGTACTTGATGAAGGCTTCTACAAGTCCTGATATCACGCTAGGTGCATCGTTTCTGCAGGCCCTGTCGGTGGGGCATTAGAATACACCGACTGCCTCCCTGCAGAGGGTAAAAGTTCCTCAATGGGGGTCCTGGATATGACCTTAAACTATATCCAGTGGTGAGCCCGAGCTTGCAGGCTTTGGAGAGTGTGGAGCCACCCTTTAATTACCATTGCTCCCAGGTCCACTCTGACCCGGAGTGGTAGTACCGGTTAGGGTTCCAACTATGGGTTAAATAGAAACCGACTTGAAAACAACAAATATATTCTATTAAAAAAATTTTTCTTCAAAATCTTTGGATTCGGCATTAAATAACCCGAAAAGGGTTGATATGCCGTAAAACAAAAACCAACCAACCAACATCGTTTCTGCAACTACAAACCGAATCGAGAAATTCATTCAAAAGGCAAGTGTCCTGACTTGCGAATTTCGTATCTTCAAGGGCCTTTTTTATCTGGATTTTCTTCACAAAACACAATAGAAAAACTGTAGATATCTTTTTATAAACAAAGTACAGATGATAGCTGAATGGTTAACGACACGGACTTTAAAGAGAAGGTAAATAACGTATGCATTTAGAGAGGAGTGTGACCGAAAAGGAAAGTGTGATGAAGCCGTCTAAAAGAAGAAAAAATATATATATAAATAAACATAACAGAGAGAATATATGCATTCAAAACTTAATGCTCAAAGAGAATCGTGCCACAATAATAAATTAAAACTTTGCCAACGTAAGAGAACAAATAAATAAAAATAATCTGAACCAGAGTGATGTCGGAAACCGCAAATTAAATATTTGCTTATTTTTCGCCTAAGGTGAAAAAAAAAAAAAAAAAAAAAAGTTCTAAAAATGAGAAAAGGAAAGAATTTCTTTTTTCTTTTAATTAAAACTAATTTCGTTTTCTTCTTTTGCGGCGCTAGACGATAAAATTGTCAAGAGAAGAACCGTTTCTGCAGACAGCATCAATTAATGCAAGGAAAACGAATAAAAATTCCTATGATTAATTTCCCCCCTCGCTCTTCCCAATTTGCTCTCCATCACCCCTCTTCATTCCCGCCCTCTGTCTGGCCATTTCGTTTTATTAATTAAATCATTACAAAGTGAGAAAAAAATGAAATGAAAATTTTTGCACCAAGAGAAAACAAGCCTATAAGACGACGATCCAACCTCATCGTCCGCAATCCTTCCAACAGACGCACATTTTATTCAGGAAGTGGCATTTTCCTTCATAATAATGTGCATGTGGAAACAAATAATAAAACTTATTAAAAAAAAAAAAAAAAAAGTTTTTATTGATATTTGACCCTCTTTGACCAGAATTCATTTATCATACAAAGTTTGTGATTTACTTGTTCAACCATCTGCTTGTACAGTTTTGTGGGCTTTTACTGCGTCCATTTAAACCTTGTCTCTGCGGAGGGCTACTTGGTCTTCGGTTATTAATTACGTCCGATTCTCTTTGCCCTCAACTAATTTATCATACGTGGTTGCAGACAATCTTTGTGATTCGCTTCTTCCTGCAATCTGTTCATACAATTCGCTGTGATCTTATTCAAAAGCTCCTGATCTTTTAAACCACATTTTATGCTGACTTTAAAAATTAAATCTCAAATACTTAAAAAAAAAATTTTTTTTCTTAAAGTGAAGCATGCATAGGCCCCCGTAAATGCAAAGTGATCGAGGCAAAAAAGAAATGACAAAGGTCAGCATTTGCCCCCCCCCCCCCATTCAGCCCCCAAAGCCTTAACATATTTAAACTTGAGTTCAGCACCATGCAAAACTGCTAAATAGACAAACACAGAAAATTTTGGACAAATATGGTAAAATAGTCCCAAAAATGGAGTGTTTTTATTAGCCCTAAAAGAACCCCTGGTGCACACCCAACAGTTATCGCGAAGTATAGACAAACAAAATTATATAGAAATCAGTTAGTTAAAACTTGTCAGAAAGTTTTATAAAAATCCAAGGCATCAGTTTTTTTTAATAAGCACAAAAGTGTCAATTTTAACCATTTTAACCTGAAAGGCACCCCTGGGGGGTGGGGGTAACCAGAGTTTTCCCAGAAAATCCGTTCTGTTACTTTTTTCCTTATATCATGTTTAATGTTTGTGCAAAATTTCAAAAAATTCCAAGGCGTAGTTATTGAGAAAAATGCGGACAGACGAACGGAATAGAGTGAATGTCAGGGAACAAAAAAAAAAAAAAAAAAAAAAATTAACCGCGAAATATACATAGTGCAATGTTTGTGGAGTCAGAGTAATAGATTTGAGAAAGCAAATAAAAAATGCGATGAGAAGGAAACATGTCTGTAGGCTTAAAAATACTAATATAAAACTATTATCGTTATTATGCCTCTTAAAGAAATTAAGAATAAGCTGTCAATTTAAGCACAATTCAACATTCCGACTAAGTTGTTGAATACTATCTGACTGCTTAATGTTTATGCCTGCCTAATCGGTATTAATAGAACTTAATTCTCTAACTCTCCTGCTAATTATTGGTAGCCTAGATCTCGAATACAAACTTACAAAGTCAAAGATAGTTTTGTGACTAGGTTCGAATCCTGTGTCTGGTAGTAATTGTCACTTCCTACACTGACAAGAACGTAAGTTCGAAGCATATGTCTGTAAGTTAAAAAATAATTATTTGTTTGACAAGTATTATCGTTTATATAGTTCGCTTGCAATGTCGAATTAATTTGACCAAGTACATTAATATGTGGACTGAGCATTTTCTAACCTACTTTGGTCGGAATTTGGATGATAATCCCATCTTCATGCAGGATAATTCTCACATTCACACAACTGGCAATGTCAAGAGGTTCCTGGAAAAGCATGATATTCTGTGTTTGGATTGGCCTGTACAATCTCCAGACCTCAATCCTATTGAAAACGTATGGCATTACATCAAGCAACAGCTACGCAATGATAAAATTTCAAATTCGGAAGAACTTTGGACAAAAATTAAAGAAAAGTGGGATGCCCTTTCCTCTGAGTATTGCTGCAGTCTAATTCAAGGAATTACCAAAAGATTGCAGGCTGTCAAATTGCAGAAGGGCTATGCTACTAAATATTAACTATTTTCTTAAAAGCATTGGTCATTAAACCTTGATCTTAGGCAGCTATTATAATCCCCTGCTAATCGTAGTGGAGTGATCTTCCTTTCAGCCAGTCTATAGTCTTTCTTATCTGTATAGTCCTAGGTGAATTCACCCAGAAAATACTTTATGGCATGCTGATAGTTGGCTCATTCATCCAGCTTTTTGTAATGGAAAATTGGGTGTATTTTGGGTGACTCTTTGCTGCTATTTCAGTAGCACTCTTGTTTTCTGATTCTGTCTCATTTGGAAGACAGTCTTTACCAAAATATTTGACCAGTTTCGTAGTGGAGGTTGTTGAGTTTGTTCTTATTTTATTACTAGCTTGGGTACCTGGCGTTGCCCATGTGTTTGGAGGTGTGTGTTGAGCAAAAAAAAAAAAAAAAAAAAAATTGGTAGTAGCCAGGCAGGCTCAAACCCGTACCACTAATCTTTTCCATTGCGTCCATCACCAAACCAGAAGTGATGAAAGTTTAAATTAAGGCTAGTCAATCGAAAAGAGGGGATAACTTTCGAAAATATCAGCCCAAAAAAGCAACTCCTCCTTGTAGAAAAGTGCCCGGCTGAGGGTGAAGGGATTAATGTTTTTATCCAATTTTTCGATATTTGTCGTCCAAACGGTCGGGTTTTAAAATGATACCAATCCTGTGAGGATCAGTTGGCTCTGTCGAAAGTTTTAGGCACACATACAAACATACATACATTTAAACAGACAGGTGAGATTTATATTATAGATGTTGATGTACCATTTTGAGGTTTGGAATTTGGGAACTCATCAGATATTGATCGGTGCTCATAATAGTGCCATGGTCAATCTGAGAGACCCATGCCTCTTCTGTGTAGATACAGCCTAGGCAGGCACTGGTTTCTGCATGTTATTCTATGCAATGTCAACATTTCCTGTGTTTCAGTGTCCAGTCTGTTTATATCCATTCATGACCAGTCAACCATGCCAAAGCTGTATGTTATTACAGTCAAGGCTAATTGGTTAATGACAGCTATCTTGTATTTGTTTGTAAGTTCTGTTTTACAAATTTTTCTTACATGGCGTCTATATATATTCACTGCTATTTTTTTCTCTCCTCATGACATGCTGAAGTGAATCGTTCTCATCTATGTCAACGTATTTGCATTTTTCCTGCTCAGGAGTTAGCGTTTTTCAATCTGGAAAAATGCTGCCTCATTTCCCGGTCCAAAAACCATGTTTAATTCTTAATATTAAATGATATAAATGGTCATGTGACCCCCACAGAACCATTTTTCTTTTCTTTGCATTAATTTTAGATATCATTGATTAGGGGTTATGCTCATTTAAAAAAAAAAATACCAACTTTGTAGTGAGTTATTGTGTATTTTGAAAGTTTTAGCTGGGCATATAAACACACAAACAACTACCCGGAATAAGAAAACAAAAGAGTAAAACGCGTGTAAGACCTTTTTTTCCAAAACTATATGTATATATACACACACACACACACACATATACTGATTTACGGTATAATGATATATTACTGATTTACGGTATAATGATATATATATATATATATATATATATATGTGTGTGTGTAATATATATATATATTGTGACTTATGGTATGTATATATATATATATATATATATATATATATATATATTCATAAAATATATATAAATTATATATATATATATATTCATAAAATATATTAAAAGTAAAATTATATATATATATATATATATATTCATAAAATATATTAAAAGTAAAATTATATATATATATATATATATATATATATATTCATAAAATATATTAAAAGTAAAATTATAAATATATATATATATATATATATATATTTATTCATAAAATATATTAAAAGTAAAATATATATATAAAGTAATAATATGGTAATTGTTTACGTAAACCGAATAAATTTATAATATGTATATATATATATATATATATATATATATATATATATATATATACGGAACATTCATGACTTTTGTTGTTGGAACACACTAGATTGTCTGTCTGCACCTGAATTATGTGTTTATCTCCTGGCTGACAGGAATTCTCATTTCCTACACTGATGTTTGCATAAGCACGATACACCAGTGTCTGTAGATGAAGAAAAATGGTTTAATTATATATCTCTTGCTTCTCTTCTTATTCCATGTCAGACCCAAGTAGCAATCCCATAATAACACATTGATAATTCAAACCAAACTAATTTTTTTTTCCTCCTGTCCATTATGTCATTAGCTGAAGAAACATTGTATATTGTCATAGTTTCTTTATAAAAAAAACTTGTTCCGACTAGGAAAATATTTAGAATTGTTTTCGTTTTTTTTCGTTATTATAACAAAAAGGAAGTAACAAAAATTTCTTTTAGAGTAGTTATGGTATGTATATATATATATATATATATATATATATATATTCATAAAATATATATAAATTATATATATATATATATATATTCATAAAATATATTAAAAGTAAAATTATAAATATATATATATATATATATATATATTTATTCATAAAATATATTAAAAGTAAAATATATATATAAAGTAATAATATGGTAATTGTTTACGTAAACCGAATAAATTTATAATATATATATATATATATATATATATATATATATATATGTATATATACGGACCATTCATGACTTTTGTTGTTGGAACACACTAGATTGTCTGTCTGCACCTGAATTATGTGTTTATCTCCTGGCTGACAGGAATTCTCATTTCCTACACTGATGTTTGCATAAGCACGATACACCAGTGTCTGTAGATGAAGAAAAATGGTTTAATTATATATCTCTTGCTTCTCTTCTTATTCCATGTCAGACCCAAGTAGCAATCCCATAATAACACATTGATAATTCAAACCAAACTAATTTTTTTTTCCTCCCGTCCATTTTGTCATTAGCTGAAGAAACATTTTATATTGTCATAGTTTCTTTATAAAAAATACTTGTTCCGACTAGGAAAATATTTAGAATTGTTTTTGTTTTTTTCGTTATTATAACAAAAAGGAAGTAACAGAAAGTTCTTTTAGAGTAGTTTTTCTCAAAGTATCTTTCAATGAATAAGCGAATTAAAGTTTTAGAAGCTATTTACATCCAGCACGGTTTATAAATAATGACAGGTATATCTTGACATTTGATTGTAATCTATAGGCAAGCAGCCTTGTGACACTGTTTTCCATACAATGGAGGACTGGATATTGGAGCTCAATCAATCACTGTCCATGAAAGTAACAATCGAGTAAAAGGAGACTAGCAACACTAGCAGGAAAGAGACTTGAAGTAACAAAAGAGATCACCCCAACTTTAAAATCGACTTTGAATTATTCCTGCAACAAAGAGTCCTCCAAACGTCGTCTCCACAAATGTGGCAGTAGTATTCCATCTTTGTTATATAGGAAGAAAGATTACTTGATTTAAAGTATTCTATTTTTCTTACATCTTTCTATTTGTTATTGGAAGGAATGCAAGTTATTTCACTAGAGATTCTTTCTGAAAATACTTCTGACTAGGAAAACATTTAATATACATAGTTTTTCTTTATTCATTGTAAGGTCATGTTCGGTACTATGAGAGAGAGGAGAAGAAGAGAGAAGAAAACAAAGAGGAAGAAGTTCTTAAGATACTAAAAACTTAGAAATTCTCTGTAAAGTTGAAGAAATTTTATATCTATAAAATAGGAAGAAATATAACTTAATTCAAAGCATCATATTTTTCCTTACATCCTTCTATGTTATTGGATAAGATATATTTTATTTCACTTTAGTTTCTTTCTGAAAGTACTTATTCTGACTAAGAAAACATTTGGAATCGATACTTTTTTCTTTAATTATTGTAAACACAGGAAAGAGACAGAGGAAGAAGCAAAAAAAGAAAAGAAAAAACAGGAAGAATTTCTCAAGATGCTAAAGACTTAGAAATTCTCTGCTAAGCCGCAGATATTTTAAGTCTATAATGGCATTCTATTATTGATGTGTCACCGTCACATTTCCAAGAGGCTAATGATGCCAACTTCGCCATTTTTGCTGGAAATAAGTTTCTGTCAAAACAATGAAAAGAAAATGCTGCTTACAATTTGAAGATCTTTTTGCCAATATGAGATGACAACTTTACAAGGCTTCTTATACACATCTTATTGTTTTATATTTAACTTGAAAACGAGAACAGAATATATCTTTTCGAAAAACAGTAAACAATGTTATCACTTACGCTGTTGTGAAAACTTACTATAAATAACTATTTTGATTCAACTCTTATAATATGCTAGCGAGGGGTACACCCAGCGTTGCCCAGGTGTTTGGAGGTGTGTGTAATTTTGGGGAAATCAAAACTCCGGGGGGGGGGTAAAATAATAAAAAATGTTTTGGTAGGTAAGTATGAGGATCGAACCTGAACCCTTGAGGCAAAGTTGTAAATTAAAGTGTGAAAAAAAAAAAAAGTGCGACGGTTTTAACCATTGGGCTACCGCGAGATGCTAATGGAAAGACGTTTGAATTTATTTAATTACTTGGATTTGGCAGGAGCACGTTTTAATGACTTAATGAGGTCAACTTTTGACTGCGGGGTAGCATTTCATTTAGTGCAGGAATACTTCCCCCCCCCCAAGACGTTGGGGGTAGAGGGAACCATTATAGGAAAAGGCCTAACCTACATGCGGCGAGCAAAAACTGTTAAATATTTATCTTCCCGAAATCGAGCAAATTAAATAGACAGGCGAGCTCCGTTGTTAACTCTGAGATATTACGATTTACATGGGATATAAAAAGTTTTAAAAAGTTGTGAACCGACCGACCGCTTCTTTGAAAACCGCCTTTCTTGGACATACACAAAAAGCGAACATACATTTTCGCTTTTATATATATATATATATATATATATATATAGATAAAATGCCCAATGTCTGTCTGTGCCTCCATATTTTCAAACTATCTCTTCTGACACTAAAAGTTGCAGAGCGCCGCTCGGGACGTCAAATAATGGTATTTTTTATGGACCGTTCATTTATGGGTCTTTAGGCGGTTAAAATAGTTTTTAAGGGGTCAAAAAGGGGTCAATGTTGAAAAAATCGTTATACGTTTTGTACATTTGTTACAGGAAAAGACTGCCCCCCCCTTTCCATGTAAATAAGAAAAACATTAGATAAGTGGAAAATGAGATTAGGATAAGCCGAGACTCGAACCTTGTAAGCAAGGTTCAGAATTGTAATGTTAGAATTTAGTCTATTATTAAATTCTATTAGAAGAGTTAATATTGTTTATATCGTAAAATGAATTGAGTGTTCATTCTTTTAAAAAACTTAATATTAAAAATATCAGCTAAAGAATGAACAATACAAATTAAAAATATACTGTTTAAAAAATAGGTTAGAATTATATGTTGAGAATTCTTTTGTTGTTAAAAGTGTATTTGGAAAAAAATGTATAGCTACGTGAATTGGTCACGTTCGGGAAACTCTTCTGACGTCATAAACGAAGGGGGATTCTCAATATAGGAGCTAGAGTTAGTCAGATCAGGGGAGTCAGCAGAAGAGTAGAGTCGAGAGCAGTTGAGTTGGAGTCAGTTCTTTGGAAGCGAAAGGAGAACATTAAACTGTCGATCCAAATTTTAATTCCTGACGTCATCATCATTCGACCAATGAATAAAGAATCATCGTTGTGTTTTTGTAACTGTTGTCATGTGTCATCATTCAACACTCAAAAGGTAATGTGTTAAACATCTTGTAACGAACATTGTGTAACCCTTACAAGATTATGTATCTCCCCCTCCTCTGTGTTAAGAACTTGTATACATTTTCAGTCACTATCTATATGAAGTCCTAAGCATCAAAGAACTGTACTTCTTTCCCTCATCATTGTTCTATATGTCCCCGTCATCTCTTTAATATGAATCCCCCCCAGTATGCAACACATTCATCTTAGTTTATTTTTAATTAGGTCATATGCGTGTCACGTTGGTACTGTGGTAACGTCACCAGCTTTGAATGCTACAGTTTGCTTTCGGTTTCGATTCTAGCTGATGGCACCCAAATATTTTTTTTTTTACTTTTGAAATCCCGACTCTATAATAATACATATGAAATTTGGACAAATTATGATATCATATTTAAACGTATTTTATGACAGGGCAAAGCCGGACCCATTCCCCCAGTATATATATATATATATATATATATATATATATATATATATATATATATATATATATATATACTAGTAAAAGTACCCGTCGTTGACTGGGGGTTCAAAAACAGCCTACAGAAAATGGACTCTGATTTATGAAAGTATGATAGGTTATGAAAACGAAGGATTGTAAAGAGATAGCTTCGAATTTGGGGGGTATCAAAACCAAAGCAAAATATGATCAAAGTAAAAATAAAATAGATAAACCCCATAATTTATTATACCATACCTGTTCACACTGAAACACTTGTCACAATATTCTGTGGATCTACATTAAAAAAACCTTGTTAAACTTTGTGACATATTTCCATTCTATGGAGGTCAGGTGTGAACGAACACTTCATAATTTTATTATACCATATTTCTTCAAACTGAAACATAATTATCAAAGTATACTTATGCAGATAGATATGAAAAGTCTTTATTAAAGTTTGTGCCTATTTCCATTCTATGGAGGCCAGGCGTGAACGCAGACCTCACAATTTTATTATACCATCCCTATTTAAGTTGAAATATACTTATCAAAGTATTCTTATGTACATCTATATCAAAAACACTTGTAAACGTTTTTTTTTAATTTTTAATTTTTTTATTTCCATACTTTGTGGACCAGGCGCGAACGCAGACCCCACTATTTTAATGAAACACCGTTCTGCCAGATCAAACATACCCATTCCTGTGTCTCAATACATCTTCTAGCATTATATGCAATCAGTTTTTTAAAATAGTCAACCATATAGGAGCCTATTCGTGACCAGACACACACAGCTTTATATTATAGATATATATAAGGTTTTTTACTATAGATCCACAGAATATTGTGATAAGTGTTTCAGTGTGAACAGGTATGGTATAATAAATTATGAGGTTTATCTATTTTATTTTTACTTTCATCATATTTTGCTTTGGTTTTGATACCCCCAAATTCGAAGCTATCTCTTTACAACCCTTCCTTTTTCTGTAGACTGTTTTTGAACCCAGTCAACGACGGGTACTTTTGCTAGTATATATATTGCCCCAAAATGAACGCAATGTGAAAATTGTCATTTAACCAGACATGCTTGGATAACAATTTGCTGCCTAAATAAATTCTTTTGAACACTTATTCTCATCTTTGTAGTTGATATTTCAACCCGTTTTGGCTAACTCATCCTCTGGCCTTCTTCAGAGGGGATAGTTGGTCAAAATGGGATGAAACAACTATAAAGATGAGGATGACAGTCAACAAAAGAATTAATACACAAATTATGAAGCCTCATCTCAAAGGATTATATATATAACTAAAAGTTTATCTTCCAAATTTCAAGATATTACTTATCTTACCGTTTATTTCTTTTAGCATGTTAAAATGTTTAATTCTTGATAGCACCTGTTTTGTATGTTAATAAATAGTAAGATGAGCAACATCTTGAAAGTCATTTGTATATGCTCTATAGTAATATTTAGCATGCATTGAGCTTAATAAATAGGATTGGTATGAGTAAAAGGTGAAATATGATTGAGTAAGCATATTTTCCCCATGCATATATACATATGAATTTCTTTTCCCTTAAAATATCGCGAGAAATTAAAATTTAAAGTTGAGAAAAAATGAAGCTGACAATCCATCCATCATCGATAATGATCGGATCATAACTGCGCAGGACAGAGTCCCAATGTTAACTGAATTACTAATATTTCATGGTGTAAAACGAGAGAGAGTGAGTGAAAGAGAGGGAACGAGAGAAAAAGAGATAGAGAGTGAGTGAAAGAGGGAACGAGAGAAAAAGGGATAGAGAGTGAGTGAAAGAGAAGGAACGAGAGAAAAAGGGATAGAGAGAGAGTGAAAGAGGGAATGAGAGAAAAAGGGATAGAGAGTGAGTGAAAGAGAAGGAACGAGAGAAAAAGGGATAGAGAGTGAGTGAAAGAGGGAATGAGAGAAAAAGGGATAGAGAGTGAGTGAAAGAGAGGGAACGAGAGAAAAAGGGATAGAGAGAGAGAGTGAGTGAAAGAGAGGGAATGAGAGAAAAAGGGATAGAGAGAGACAGAAAGTAACATGATACAGATATTCCTATTTACTTGCTTCCCCACGAGGGTAGAATTAGACACAAGGTAAGTTTTCCATGTGGAGAAAATCCAGCTTCCCAAAAAGAGGTACCCTGGATAGGAACAAAAAATAAAAATTGTCTCAGTTAGAAATGATTGCTCCTCCTCTAACCAACGACAGAAAAGATGAAGTGCAGCATCCGAACAGGTACTACACTGTGATCTTGGTCGGAAGGCTGTTATTAAATTTCAACAGATTTTCTTGAAGGTTAACTGCTTTAGCAAAGCCGATCTCAGACACCTTGGTCTGATTTTTTTTTTTTTTTTTTTTGTAATATAGGAGTCATCACTTACCTTGGCTCAATTGTCACTCGAGGATAATGGTCAATGAGTGTATAGTGGTCGTAGGGATAACAGCGTATTAACAGTTATGGTGGAAATGGGATAGAACTGGGTTATTGGGGAGAGGGGGTCAACACCAACTTGTTTGGACTTTAAAACGACCATATTGTAGTCAGCTGGAAATCAGGCCAGTGGAACAGAGTTCCACTTCAAGCAACTAAACTTTATTCATGGAATTTATGCTTAGATTTAAGCACAGAAAGAACGGAGGAAACTTGATGGGTTTTGTAGTTAGATGAGTGTTTTTTGTGAAAGTTTGACAAGGTGAGGTGGAGGGGACCATAGATTAAAGCTCAGACGAGTTGGTATAAACAACCTGGTCCGCTGGTGTGTCCTGACATTTCAAGACGACAACAACACTGGCTTGATTTTTTTTATTTCTCTCCCTAAGGACACGGAATTATGGGTAAAAGGCTTTTAAGGGGCTCTCATCATTGTATTCGGCATAATCGCGTTGACACACCGGTTCCCGTCAGATCACCAAAGTTAAGCAACGTTGAGCCTGGTCATTACTAAAATGAGTGACCAATTTGGGAAGTCCAGGTGCTGTATGTAGGAGGACATCGACACCTGCCTGCAAAAAGTCGCAAAAACCTAACGTCGTCATCTCCCCTAACGGGGATATACATGCGACTAGGGACTGCTTGTGAATTTCATACTCCCATGAAACTTCCTTTGGAGGAAGCCGGTTAAACCCTGAATAGGGTTGGTGCTGACTACACACACACACACACACACACACACACATTGTGTCACAGTATGACATATACTTAGAACTGTGCCAGGTTAAGCCGAGTTAATAAAGAATTTTTTCCCCCTAAAACAGCGACTGAATTAAGAATTTTGAGTCGAAAAAAAAAAAAAAATGGTTTTGTGGAAAATGTACGAGAAAGGAATATTTGTTTGATTTTCAGCTAATTCGAAACTTTTTTTTTTTTGTTCTTCCATTTTTTCGTTTATCTCAAAACACGGCTCTATTCTTTAGCTTCGACATCGGAACAAGCAGCACATTATTGATTTATTACTGTTCGCACGTAAACAAACGAAAAACATAAAAATAAAAATGATAATAAATGAATAAGTAAATCGAAATAAGTTTTTATTTTTTGGCACCATATCTGTGAGCCAATTCCGCCATGTTCAAAAATAAAGATTCTGAAAGAAGAAGAAAAGCAACAAAGTCCAATTGTTTATGAACTCATAAAAAAAATAATAAAAATAAAAAATTAAAAAAAAGCGAATATGATTGCTTGTGAAATGTTGGGTGTGAGATCAGTACGGAACGCCTCGAATTATTCGATTCGATGATTGCTTGCTAGAATCTTAAAATTTAAAACGGAAAAAAAAAGTGAAAAAAAAAAAAATAAAAACACAAAGATACATTTAACGATGTTCTTTCAAAATTAGGCGTGACACAATGGACAGAGTTTTTTTTTTTTTTTTAATAGAAATTTGTGGATGCATCTTTAAGTTCATTGTTTTGATATTTCCAAGAATTGCAATATTGTGCAACTCTTTTCTGCTGATTGTTTTCCTCCTATCTATGTAATATAGTGCACATGAGCGCGTGGGAAGATATCAGCGGCAGCGAAGGATGGCGGGCTTGTGAAGAGATTGGCAGCAGTAACCGAAAAAACATGCATATGCAAATTAGGAAGTGTGTGCGAGAAGAAAAAGAAAAGGAGAAAAAAAGGAAAAATGGAGAAAGAAGAAAAGGATGAAAAAAGGAGTAAAACAGGAAAGAAAAGGAGAAAAAAGAAAAAGAAAATGCACTACGTGGTCGGAAGAAGGAAAGTACATGCTGAAGAAAATGGATGTGTAAAGTCATAGACAAGAATGGGCCAGCTGTGGCCGGCGTGCGGTCGGAGAAAAGAAACATGTAAATCGGGCGAGATGGATGATGGTGAGTATTGTTGAGATGGGAAAGTAACGTTAAGAAAAACTTTTGTTAAAAAAGAAAAGAATGCTGACCCGAATTTTTATTTATTTTTTTTCCTTTTGTTTTGTATGTAAACCTATAAAGCCTTTGTCTTTTCAAAAATTCAAACGAATAACCATCTTCCGTTCTTATTAGCTCCTTACACCAAATGGCTTCATGCCTTGTTTGGTGCTACATACGCTTAAATACGATTTGCCTTAGTGCAGATTTCGTATTTATTATATTGGACCCAATATATAGTAATGATTTAAAAAAAAAAAAAAAAAAAAAAAAAAAAAAGACTCATGCGCCACCACTAAGAATCGAAACAAAAATGTTTAGCTTACGATTTACGTTTTCCTTTGATGTTAATGCCTGAGCTATGAAGACATGTTTGCTGAAAGACTAAAAATTAAAACATGAACCAATAGCGATTACGTTACGCACACATATCTGTAATGCCGTCGTTCGACCCTCACCTGGCAAATTTCATTTTTTTTTTTTTTAATTTTCACACCTATTTTCCTCAGCTAAAACCCGAATATAAAATTTCGCATGGGTTCAAATACCCTATATATGAAGTTTCATGCCTGTAAACCAAAAACTGACAAAGGAGTTTGTTAGGCAAAATTTAAAAACAAAAATATGTACATAAATATCAATGGAAAGAGGTTTATGTTTACTATAACCTTTTTACGCAAATATTATGCAAGTATAAATCATGTAGAATATTTGCATGAATATAATTACACGTAATAGCTAATATATAGATGATCATCCCATAAGAAAACTGAAAAAACTAATAAGGAATTAATTAAAATGAATGTTTAAAAGAATATGCAAATTAGCTAGATCTTTTGCAGATGAATGCAATTCTATGACCCATATATAACAAAGCTGTATTTTCTTTTTAAATAAATAGAAAAAAAGGTTTTTAATATGAATATCAATACACAATAAAAATAATAATTTATAGGAATACATACATATGATGGGGCGTTCCAAAATTATTATTTTAGTTTTTATTCTGCCCAAATAAACCAGAAAGGATTGCAAATTGTGTTATGATGACTGCACTTACGCATTCATGACCTGATAGTTTGTATTTCTCTGTTGCAGATATTGACCATGTGAAACTAAGAAAACAAACCCCTTTTAGGTTTTAGTTTCGATCTCAGCTCGAGTATTTTTTTTTTTTTTAATTCATACAATTTTATATAACTTACTTTCATTTCAATTTTTTTTTCTTATAGACTGTTCATTAAAAACTTCCTCTACAAAAATCGTATATTTTCATTTAATCACCACTTTTTTTTTATTATTCCAGAAAAAAATGCCTATGACAATCAATTTACTTTTAAATTCTAATTCTATAAAACCTAAATTAAAAAAAAAATTAATTCAATAAGTGTTCAAATAGACTGGCATTTGTGCATTTTAGTTTTTCAGGATAATTTTTTGTTTTCATCTTCAAAGATCTTCCCTCTCCTCAGGAACAAGGGGAGACAATTCAATTTGCGTTTTCAATAATATATAACTCTTAATGATTATTTTTATTAATTACAAAAATTCAATTTTGTAAAAATAAAGTTTAACTAAAAAAAATTTCATACATTTTGATAATTTTCATTCATATCAGAATTTTAGTTGTTAAGCACATTTTTTTTGTTTTCATTCTCAAAGATTTCCCTTCAGAAACTGGGGGGGACAATTATCGTTCTAAATTATAACTTTTAATGATTATTCTTATTTATTACAAAAGTTTAATTAAAAAAAAGATCATACTTTCATATAAAAATTTTCATTCATAGAATTATTTCTTAGAGATTTCATTAAAAGTTAATTTAAAAAAAAAGAAAAAAAATTCATTTTCCTATGACCATTTTTATTCATACAAAACAAATGCCTGTTGTAAGTTACTTCAAAATTCTAATTATTTTTAAAAATTTAATTTTTTTAAATTTTAATTCAATAAATGTTCAGATAATGTTTTATTTTGTGTTAATTTAGTTTTTACCAAAAAGTTATGCGAAACTTTTTCAGAGAAATTATTAAAAAAATTAACTTATTAAATTGTCTCCCCCTGTTCCTGAGGCGTAAATCTTCAAATATAAAAACAAAAAAGAAAAGCGTCGTTTTTTTGTTTTTTTTTTTAATTTAATTTTATTTTTTAATCCTTTAAGATGAGACTTCATAGTGTATTCATTCTTTTGCGGACTGCTATCTTTGTAGTTGTTGTCTCACCATATGTTCGTCAAAACGTGGTAAGACGACAACTATGGAAGCCAGTAATTACTAGAGATACAGTTACAAGACTCAGCATTCCTATCAAGTTGCAGTTAATCACCTGAAAAAGGCCAAAGGATGAGTTGGCCGAAACGTGTCGAAACAACAACTATGCAGATACAGATAACAGTCCAAAAAAGAATGAATACAGAAGATTTAAAAAAAAAAAAAAAAAAAAAAAAAAAAAAATCAACTCCGAAAACACCAAGTAGTTGATTTTACTTAAATATTAAAATTTTCTGTCGCAAGTCTTGGAGTAGTGGTACTTCTAAAATGCAAGAGGTAATATTCTAGAAAATGATTTCCAAGCACCTACCACTCCACCTCGTCAGCCCCACCCGCCAAATCAATTTAATGCCTAATATTTTTCTCGTTTGATTTTTAGAAATCAGATTTATGGCTCGGTGTTTGTCAGAACGCTTAAAAAGATATGAAAACAAAAATGAATACAACCAGAGAAAAACTTGTTTAAAAGAAAACCACTTGGAGCAGACAAATATATTTTATGAGCTTTAAGATATTTTATTTTCTCGTCGTAAGATGAAAATGAAACAGTGACTCTTTCATTAGAGAGAAGAGGAAACTTGTAGCTAATAAACGTTCAATTGACAAAGTATGAAAAACATTTTTTGCAAGATGCACTTAAAGGATGTAGACAAGAGAATTGAAAAAAAATCTTTAGATACGACAAATGAGTAGAAGAAAGTAATTTTAAAAACATTCCATTAAGTATACAGTGAAAACAACAAAACAACATTGAATTTTCTAAATGTGCCTTCATTCAGTCTGTGCAGATGTTGAAAATGCACGTTAAAATTTGAGCTCAAAAACTGGGCCAAAATACATGTATAAATTTGAGCTCAAAAGCCAGACAAAAATGCATGTTCAAATTTAAGCTTACTAATCTAAATGTTCTTAAGCTAGCTTTTATTGATATTTTATACTAGCAGGAACTGTTAACCGGCGTTGCCCGGTGATAGCATGCCTCACCCCCCGTGTAAAAATTTAAACTAATTATTTGTCACTGTAAATGAAATAAATGTAAACAGCAATGAAACTATGTAACTCCAATTTCTGTTTGGAAAAATAACACTAATAAACAATGAACCAAGTATTACGTTGTATTTGGCTTTCAAGCGCACTTGATGCGTATTTTATTTTATTCAAATTAAAACAACGTTTCTATATGAACTCATCTTTGACGTTATTCTCGCGTTGCCTACGCACAGTTCAAACATTTCAAAATATGACCGCTAGAAACAACGCGCGGCTCTTTACAAACAGACATCTTTCTCCAAATTTACAGCATAGCAAGGAAGAAGAAAAAGTAAAAAAAAAAAGGGGAGCGAGGATAAAGCAAGAGGGGGGAGCGAGGATAAAGCAAGAGGGGGAGGCGAGGATAAAGCAAGAGGGGGAGGCGAGGATAAAGCAAGAGGGGGAGGCGAGGATAAAGCAAGAGGGGGAGGCGAGGATAAAGCAAGAGGGGGGAGCGAGGAGAAAGCAAGAGGGGGAGCGAGGAGAAAGCAAGAGGGGGAGCGAGGAGAAAGCAAGAGGGGGAGCGAGGAGAAAGCAAGAGGGGGAGCGAGGAGAAAGCAAGTGGGAGAGCGAGGAGAAAGCAAGTGGGGAGAAAGAGAAAGCAAGTGGGGAGAAAGAGAAAGCAAGTGGGGAGAAAGAGAAAGCAGGGAGCGAGGACAAAGAGAAAGCGGGGAGCAAGGAAAAAGTGAAAGTGGGAGAAAAGGAAAAGGGGAGCAAAGGAAGTGGGGGAGAAGGAAAAGGGGACAAAAGAAAGAAAAATGGAGATCCGTTTTGTATTGGTTATTGCACTCAATAGAATTTGTGTTTTCTGAAAAAGCAAATTGAAAGAGTCGCAATGTCACTTGGGTAAAGAATTTTTTGTTTAACTTAATGGCTTTCTGGCACTTGTATTCACCGGCAGTCAACATCGTTAAGGTGCAATGGATACTGCGCATAGAATAAGAAAACCCCAACCTTCCCCAGCAAACATTTAGCTGACAAACGTTTATATTGCGCTCACTCAAAGTACCATTAGGCTCACATTTCAAAAACATAAAAGAAACACGGTTAACACTATTGGCACCAAACTTTCTGCCATTATCTTAGAACCATTACCGTATATTGATAGGTGTGGGCTTTTTTTTTTTGTTTGTTTCACGCGAAGTAGCATCATCCACATTTTTTTTTAAAAGAATGACGCATATTTTTAAGAAAGATGTACACCCTCTGTAAAAAAAACGGCGAAAAAAAAATACTTCATAGTTCACACGAATGTAAGGAATAAAAATATATTTTTATTCATATAAAAAAAAATGTCTCAACGAGTTGAGAATAATATGATCTGTGAGGTTTGAGGATATGTGTTACATGGTTAGAAATGATATAACATGTGAGAATTGAGGATATTTGTTGCATGGTGAGAAATCATCAGGGCTCTACATTGCGAGTGAAACAGTCGCATTTGCGAGTGATTTTTCAAGCTGGCGACTAGAAATAATGAAACGCTTATCTTTTGACGACTGTATTTCTTTCACTGACAATCTTCCAAGGCTCACTACTGAGTGAAAAATATCTTTCCAATTTTTTTTTTTAATAAAACGAACAAAGTTAAATTATTTAAATAAAAGTTTAATAGAACAACATACTCTTTTCCTTTTTTTTTTTTTTTTTGGCGAAAGCTGTTTAAAAAATATCTGAAGAAATTAGAATGTTTATACCTTCAAGTATCAACATAAAATTTGTTGTATATTTAGAATTACACTTGTAAAAAAAACTACAGAAATATCTTTATGATGTACATACTCGTCATGAAACGAAGATGTCATATTCCAAAAATCACATAGATTTGGCTAGTAACTTTTCTATATGGGTAGTAAACAAAAATATTTAGTTGTCAAAGGTCAATTAAAAATAAATTTGTCCATAGAGCCCTAGATATGATTTGCGAGGATTGAGGATATATGTTGCATGGTTAGAAATGATATGAAAATGATACCATGCGTAATGTGAGTCTTATTTGTTTTGCTATTTTTTAATGGCATATCAAGCTTTTTCAGGTTATTTAATGCCGAATCCGGTTAGAGTAATATATATTTAGATCTTCATATATATTTTTCATATATAAATCAACTGATTGAGATTGTCGGACTGACTTCCTCAACTGGGACATATGGCCGAGTGGTCCTAGACGTTGTATCAAAGTTTACAGTTACCCAAAGGTGCGGAGTTCAATCCTGAACGAAGGCAGTGAAAAGTAACATTCAAAACAGAGAATCAGCAACTATGTCCCAGAGCCTAGCTGGAGTCCGATCACGGTCCCTCCGTAATAATAATAAAGGGTTGGGTTCGAGACTCCTAACAAACGGTTCCCCAGTTCGATACAAAACACCTGATGAAGGCCGGAGGGCATAATAACGGACGAAACGTTGTGACTATAACAACCAAGATGAGGAAGTCAGTCCTACAATCTCAATCAATAAAAACACCTCATCTCAAAAATACAGACAATTACAATAAATCAACTGCTTTTAAGAAGTTCATTATTGCCTCTACTTTTTTTAACAGTTCAAGATGAATATTGAGTTGAAATAGGAGAAGTTTGGAAATGATCAATGCAATCGATAAAGTTTGATTACATAAGAGGACACTGCGACAAATACATGCCTCCTATTTTTTTTATTCCATCTGAATGGATCTGATGGGATTGCAAATTGCATAGTTATGATGACTGAACTTACGCATTCATGATTTTAATGTTTCATCTCTCTTTTGCAGATATTAACGGTGTGAGACTAAGTTGGTTGGTTGTTTTATGGCATATCAACTCTTTTCGGGTTATTTAATGCCGAATCCAGTTATTTTGAAGAAATTTTTTTTTAATAAAGTATATTTGTTTTCTTCAAGTCTATTTCTATTTAACCCATAGTTGAGACCCTAACAGGTACTACCACTCTGGGTCAGAGTATACCTGGGAGAGATGGCAACTAAAGGTTTGCTCCACACTCCCAAAAGCCCGCAAGCTGGGGCCTCACCATGGGATTTAGTTTAAGGTCATATCCAGGACCGTGAGACTAAGAAAGCAACTGCTGTCATGTACATGTGCCAGAAGCAGAGGTGGGTCATTAAATTAAAAAAATGTGCATTAAGAATTGTGGTGTCTATGTAGAAAAATACATTTTGGAGCACAAAAAGGGCCACTCGTTTTAAGGGCACCACTCCCGTTTCCATAGCTCTTTAGCATTTTGAGTTTAAAAATAAGAGGTTTTACTTTTGGAACTACCCTTGTATCATTAGAAGTTTTTGTAAAAAACAACAAAACAAAACAAAAAATGCTTAAATACTTAACTCTCAAGTCAATAAGATATGAAATGCTTTAAGTGAATGGAATCGTTCAAATTTTGAAAATGATTTTGTCATCCTTACACAAAAAAACAACAATTTCATCCGCTTAGGAGCAAATCTATGTATAAAAGTGAACGTGTCTGTGTGTGTGTACATTTCCCTACACAATAACTGTCAAATAACAGACTCAAAATTTGATATACAGGGTACTGAGATTTCGGAAAATCTATGTGATTGGTTTTCAGCCAGAAATTTTGCTGTTAAGGGGTCAAAGTTCAACGATTTGACCTTTGAGAACTCTACCAAACTTCTCCGCCAATTTTGGGTCTAAACACTTGAAATTTTAGATAAAGTTTCCTTGGACGTGGATCTAACTTAATAACTTGATGTGAGCCAAAAACAATAAATATTAAGGGGGTCAGAATAGGAGTCAAAGTTAAAAAAATTGACCGTTTTTTTTTTTTTTTTTTTTGCTCAGCATACACCTCCAAAGACCCGGGCAACGCCGGGTACCCATGCTAGTATATCTATAAAAGTGTGTGTGTGTACATTTCCCTACGCAATAACTCTCTCAATTTTAAGTCTACAGACTCGAAATTTCATATACAGGGTACGGAGATTTGGGAAAAATCTTTGTAATCCATTTTCGGCCAGAAATTTGGCTGTTAAGGGGTCAAAGTTAAAGATTTGACCTTTGAGAACTCTACCAAACTCCTCCGCCAATTTTGGGTCTAAACACTTGAAATGTTAGATATAGGTCCCTTGGACATGGATCTAACTTAATAACTTGAGTTGAGCCTAAAACAATAAATTTTAAGGGGTCATAATAGGGGTCAAATTTTAAAAAATTGACCGCTTTTTTTTTTGCTCAACAGACACCTCCAAACATCCGGGCAACGCCGGGTTGAACTGAGAAAACAGGTGTCGAGTAATTTTACCCATCATTTAAGTGGCTTTCAAAGAATAACAAGGCTGACAGCCATTAGTCGCGTGCTCGCGTGTAATGAATGAATGCGTGAATGTAGGATTGACATGAAATTCTTAAAGATAAACTAAAATGACTGAAAAAGGGGCTTAAATTACTAAAATAAATAAAAAGTAAATGACTTAGAATGACTTTAATGAACTTAAGGATGAACTGAATGACCTTAAGAATGACTTGAATGCTTAAAAAAATAACTGGAATCCTTCAAAAACAACTTGAATGATCTGGAGAATGACTTGAATGGCTCTGAGACTGACTGGTTGTAAAGTGGATGATCAGTTTACATTAAACTAATACAGAAAAGTGATCCCCCACTTTATATCACAAAGTTACATAAGTACAGCATGTAGTAAGAACAGATACTACACTTTGATCTTGGCTAAAAGGCCAAGAAAAGGGTATTTATTTGCTCCCCCACCGAGCAAATTAGGCACAAGGCCGATTTTTAATATGAGTAGTGAAGGGGAAATGGGGACCAGACCCCGGGGAGTAGGGGAGCTGGATAGTGACAATTGGTATGAAGGGTTGCCCCTACATGTACCAAGGTCTTATATGTGGAGTTTCCCCCACATATAGTCTTTGCTTGCAGTATCTGCCAGAACATATACTACACTTTGATCTTGGCCAAAAGGCCAAGAAAAGCTTAAAAAGCTAAGGACAACATCTATAAACAACAGACCTTTGATCTTAACCAAAAAGGCCAAGCACAAAAGTGTTACGGACAGACGGACCGACGGAGTGACTTATAGAGTCGCTTGCACACGACTAAAAATAAATAAAAACATGCAAGAGATTAACTGTCATACTAGATTTTTTTTTTCGTCCATCAAATATGCACAACACAGAACTACTTGAATTTCTAGATCAATGGTTAGAACAACATAAAATAAAGCTTGAGGTATTATTCATTTTTATATACTAGCAAGGAGACCCGACATTGCCCGGAAACGAATGAGGATCAACGAATGCTCCCCCTTCCCATATTTTTGTCATCGAAATGAGTAAAATCGCCCATTTTTCAATCCTCCATACAGTGACTCAGTCCACATTACATCGTATTCTACATTGCACTGTACTGTTTATTTGATAAGATTTTTTTTATATAATGGCTTGAATTAAAATTTAAAATGCAAGTATCATGGTCCAATTGTGTTCTAAACAGAAACATTCATTTCAAACACGCCCCTGTCATATTAAAGAACCTACTGTTGATTTTATATGCCAGGTCTTTCTGCTTGTTCGGTACTAAAATTTCTCAAATGTACTTGTGATGTTAAGCCGTATAAGGCATTAACTTGTGATCTTATTAATCTAATTCATAAAACTCATTAATCTAAATTAATAAAACTCACAATGTCCGTCTACCTCCAGGTTTTTCAAAGTGCATCTCGTCAGAGATATCAAGTGGCCGAGTGGCGCATGAAATGATTGCTTTTTTGTGGATCAATGTTTTGTGTATATATATATATATATATATATATATATATATATATATATATATATATATATATACTAGCAAAAGTACCCGTTGTTGACTGGGTTCAAAAACAGCCTACAGAAAATGGACTCTGATTTATGAAAGTATGATAGGTTATGAAAACGAAGGGTTGTAAATTTCGGGGTATCAAAACCAAAGCAAAATATGATGAAAGTAAAAATAAAATAGATAAACCCCATAATTTATTATACCATACCTGTTCACACTGAAACACTTATCACAATATTCTGTGGATCTATATTAAAAAAAAAACTTGTTAAACTTTGTGACATATTTCCATTCTATGGAGGTCAGGTGCGAACGAGCACTCCATAATTTTATTATACCATATTTCTTCAAACTAAAACATAATTATTAAAGTATACCTACGCAGATAGATATGAAAAGTCTTTATTAAAGTTTGTGCATATTTCCATTCTATGGAGGCCAAGCGTGAACGCAGACCCCATAATTTTATTATACCATCCTTATTTAAGTTAAAACATACTTATCAAAGTATTCTTATGTACATCTATATCAAAAACACTTGTAAACGTTTTTTTTTTTCATTTTTAAATTTTTTATTTCCATACTTTGAGGACCGGGCGCGTATGCAGACCCCACAATTTTAATGAACCACCGTTCTGCCAGATAAAACATACCCATTCCTGTGTCTTGATACATCTTCTATCATTATATGTAATCAGTTTTTAAAATAGTCAACCATATAGGAGCCTATTCGTGACCAGACACACACACACAGACATTCAGCTTTATATTATAGATATGTACTAGCATGGATGCCCAGCGTTGCCAGGATCGACATGATGTTCGGTTTGAACATACTTGCTATACTAAGAATATTGAGCAGTTTTTCATCTCCATTGTTACCCAAACAAAAATTTCAACAATGAAAAAAATAAAAAATGGATGAAAACACGAAAATGTTATTGGCCCCGAAAAGAAGCGTGCGACAAACTCTCCACCAGATATTTCGGCAGAAGGGATACGAAGAGAAGCTATTCGTAGGATATTGAACACCCTGTTATGACTATATTCCAGTTTAAGCAAATTTCTTTTATGCTACCTCAGTCTAGAAAGACTTGTTTACGGTGTGTTGCAACGAAAACAAACAGTTTTAAAAATACCGAAATACACGTGTTTGTCATAAAAATGCTGAGTTATGACTGATTGTGTTATTAAAAGAAATAAAAATTAGCAGTTATGATGTAAAAAAAAAAATATGAAGAAAAAACAAAACTGGTAAAAAAATGTAAATTAAAGTGTTTTGTTTTTGTTTTAAATAAAGATTCGTAGTTGAATTGTTTATTTTAATATAAAAATCCACTGGACCACAACGTTAATTGTGAAATCACGTTGGAAATTATTTTATTTGAACTAATTCCAAAAATAATGCTTGAAAGTTTGTGTGAATTATTTTTAGTTTGATTATCCGCCGAAAAAGAAAAGGAAAAAAATAAAAACAAAGTTGGTTCCCAGGGGAAATAAATCGGTTTATAAAAAAAAAAAATCGATATTGGTAAAAATAAAGGCAATTGAATAGGTTATCAATATAAATCAAATTTTAATAACAAATTTAAATAGAAAACAATTCTCTCACTATAAATAACATACCGCTATTTAATAAAATCGATTTTCCTTAATTTAATATGCAAATGACGTCACCTCTTAATCGTATATTTTGCAAGAATCATACAATATATAAAAATGAATGAAATAAAGTAATGGACCTTTTGTATATATTGAATTGTGAACAAACAAACAGGAATACGAATTTATATATATACTAGTGAGGGGTACCCGGCGTTGCCCGGGTGTTTGTAGGTGTATGTGAAAAAAACCCGAAATGTGAAAAAAAAACAGGTGCCCCTAAAAAAAAAAAAAACGAAGCTTTGACGCGCAGTTGGAAAATAGTGAAGTGTGAAAAAAAAAACAAACAGGTGCGTGTTTTTGATTGACGTGACGGCGACAGGTATTCAGCAGTTAGCATTTTGTGCTGGACAGTTTTTAATGAGGTCAATAAATCGGTTTGTTTGTTTTTAAAAACCCGCTCCCTGTTTATTAGGGGGAGCGTCTCATCTCGAAATGAAAGCTACCGTCTGATATGACGAAGTCGACATTGACCAAACGTTACTTAGCTCTCTAGAGACCACTGACTTTCGGGCCAGTAATTAGAGTCGAGTTTCGCTTTTTGTTTATACAGAAAACCCGAATGTAACGCATGCCGATGCGGGAAATGTAGAATAATTAACGTTTGAAAGTCAATAAAATTAAATAGACAGGCGAGCTCCATGGTTAACTGTGAGATATTACAATTTATAGATGATATAAAAAGTTTTAAGAAGTTGTGAAGCGAGCGAGCGCTTCTCTGAAAGAAGCCTTTTGTGGACATCGCGGAAAAGAGTACACATACATTTTCGCTTTTATATATATAGATATAGATAAGTGACCTTGGTCTGCTAAAGGGTCAAAACTGAAAAAAAAAATTAGAACTTGGCAAGCATAAGTCAACTTAAAGTCCTCTTGTATGCATGTGCAAACATACATTTATATGTTAAAGTCCATTTATTTTTAACTATTTCTTATCCATCTGACAATAGCTGATATGGTAATGACTAAGGCTGGAGGGCTACATGTTTTGGTTTCGATTCTAGTTTATGGCATCCAAATCATTATTTTTTTTCTGTTTTTACATTTGAAGTGTGGGGGGGGCACCATAGTCAATAGAGAATTGCCTCTAAATAATAAATATGAAATCTGCATAGAGGATTATTCTGATTTCGTGTATAGATGTACAAATCAATGTTTGATTTGATATTTAATTTCTGTGACATATCCATTCTTCGGGGATACTGAATAGACACAGAATATGGATAGTAAACAATTCATTGAACACAAATTGCTATTTTGTATATAGATTGAGGGGGGGGTTCATACTTTTCCTTAAGAAAATTCATACACAAGGGAATGCGATAGATCTGCTTAACAACTCCAGAGTCTGTACCTTTGCTTTTGTTTACCAAAAATTAAACAGAACTTCCATGGAACACAATACCACAGATCTTCTTCCAAGGCGATTGTCGTTTTAAAGTCCAATGTAAACAAATTGTGGTCGAGACATCCTCTTAAATAATCAAATTATGACGAACTAGCGGGGGTACCCGGCGTTGCCCGAGTGTTTGTTTCCGGGACGGGACGGGGGGAGTTTTAAAAAATGTTATGGTAGGTAAGTAGGAAGGATCAAACCCGGAGTCATGAGTAAAAGTAGGAAAATAAAGTGTGAAAAAAAAACAAAAAAAACAAACATCTGCAACGTTAACAGTTCGGCCACCAAGAAAAGTCCATTCCAGTTGCTTAGGAAAAAAAAAAAAAAAAAAAAACGACTACGGTAGGTCGGTGCGAACGTGAAAATATAATGTGAATTGTCCAGCACGCTAACCACTACGCCACAGAGCACTGCAGCTTAGTTTAGTGATTTTAAATAACTTCACATGAAAGAACTACAAAACCAAACCGGTGTTCTCTTCTCAACTGTTCCTTGTGAACGATCCCCAAACGGTGTTAAGTGGTGGCAGGGGGAGGAGAAATTTATTAGAGAGAAAATATTTTACCACTTCCATTGATCTTACCCGATTTTGGCCGTGACTTCTCAGCAGAAAAAGTATAGAAATCTAAGATTATCGAGGAATTTGAGAAATAATAAGCCTATAACACACCTCAGATATTGTTCTGCCGTTTGTGCATATTATATTTGCATGAAATATCTTGATTTTTAATCCTATTAATGTCAAAATCAGACGAGAAAAAATGAGTTCATTTTATTTATATAGAGAAGATTAAAGCACTCGTTGCTAATTCTCATTAGGTTTTCTTTTCACTTCCCTCTTACGAATTTATTAACTCTTATCCTCGAGTGATATTTGGGCCTCTATTATATTATATCCCGGGCAACGTCAGATGTGTCAGGCAGAGAAGCAGAGTAAGCGACATTTGAACTAGCGACAATGTTATGGAAATAAAGTGTTTTGATAACGGAAGAATGTTTTGAATTAGGACTGGAATTTAATGTAGAAATAATTAAGCCAAAAATATGTAGTTCTGTTTAATTTTAGGTAAAATGTTTCGAAGGATGTTTAATAAAATAGGATTGGAATGTTTAGTTTTGATAAACAAAGATACGTGACAAAAAAAACAGGCAAGAATCTTTGGTTACGTAGATGCATGATGTAACGAGTTTAGAGAGACCTTAGAAAGTTAGTATTCAGTCTGTAATGGGCGGCCGAGAGAGACGGTTGACAGACTGGTTGGCATCCAGCAGTGGCAAGATCAATAACTAAGATGGAGACAGGACTGTATCAGCGTTCAATTTTTCCAAGATGGAAACAACATTCTGGAATAAAGGTTGCCGAAAATGAACCCGAGGTCTGTTGTTCGTAGTAGAATGTTCGTTGCAGCTATCTGTCCAACAAGATCAAAGATGGACCAAGAGTGTTCTCAAATTGTCATTACTTCTATATATATATATATATATATATATATATATATATATATATATATATAGATATATACTAGCGAAAGTACCCGTCGTGGACTGGGTTCAAAAACAGCCTACAGAAAATGGGCTCTGATTTATGAAAGTATGATAGGTTATGAAAACGAAGGGTTGTAAAGAGATAGCTTCGAATTCGGGGGGTATCAAAACCAAAGCAAAATATGATGAAAGTAAAAATAAAATAGATAAACCCCATAATTTATTATACCATACATTTTCACACTGAAACACTTATCACAATATTCTGTAGATCTATATTAAAAAACATTGTTAAACTTTGTGACATATTTCCATTCTATGGAGGTCAGGCGTGAACGAACACCCCATAATTTTATTATACCGAATTCTTCAAACTTAAACATAATTATCAAAGTCTACTTACACAGATAGATATGAAAAGTCTTTATTAAAGTTCCTGCCTATTTCCATTCTTTGGAGGCCAGGCGCGAACGCAGACCCCACAATTTTATTATACCATCCCTATTTAAGTTAAAACATACTTATCAAAGTATTATGTACATCTATATCAAAAACACTTGTAAACGATTTTTTTCATTTTTTAATTTTTTATTTCCATACTTTGTGGACCAGGCGCGTACGCAGAACCCACAATTTTAATGAATCATCATTATGTTAGATCAAACATACCCATTCCTGTGTCTCGATACATCTATCATTATATGTGATCAGTTTTCTTTAATAGTCAACCATATAGGAGCCTATTCGTGACCAGACACACACACAGACGTTCAGCTTTATATATATATATATATATATATATATATATATATATATATATATATATATATATATATAGTAATATAGAACAATAGTAATTAGTAATAGAATTGTAATATCCACAACAAGAAATGAAATAGGTTTAAGGCTCCCAAAATTCGTACTAGAACTGTCCACAAGGACTCGTGGCACAATAGTTAGAGTACTTGGCAAAATCACTTCTAAATAAAGGGTTCCATTGGAAATTCCATCCAAATTCCAGAGTTCAACAGAAAAATTCCCGACAAGACACACCTGAAAAGGTCGAAGGTTATACCGACAGAAATGTGCAAATGGCACTGAAGATGAGAACAGTAGTCCAAAGATTCTAAATAACCAATCCTTATCTCAAAAACTCAGAAATGTGAATAGATGGAGTTCATTGGCTCTGTAAAGTAATCTTCTTGTGATGCTGTCATATATAAAAGACCTGCTTCCGGAAGTAATAAGGCCTACAAACCTGTCATGAGAATGACCATGTCAATATGCAATCTGGGATAAACAAAACAAAAAAAAAAAACATCCCATAGAGGAAGGCGTATAAAAATCCAAAGCAAGTGCATAATATGCATACAAGCATGTGTGTGTGTGTGTGTGTGTGTGTGTGTGTGTGTGTGCATGTGATTATGCACGTTAATGGTCGAATGGAAAGGAAGGGGAAAGGGTGGAGAGGCTGGAGAAAGGGTGGTTCTTGAGCTTTATGTCATTTCAAATCCTCAACACAAAAATGACAAATACACTGAGGATATTGTCAAGTCTGCTGCAAAGAAAGGTGGGCTCCCTCTATCATACTAGAAAATTACACCAGAGAGCATTCTATATCTCTACAAAGTCACCATTCATCCATGCATGGAGAATTGTCACATCCGGGCGGGTGCATCTATCACTAGACAGCATCCAAAAGATGTCTTATACTTCTGTACTATTACGACAACGTCGAATCCCTGTGCTTCTTTGACAAGTACTTTAATAAAATATGCTCTGACGAACTAATGACACTTGTGCCCCCTCACCATACATGTCAAGCAGCAAAATCCCACTTCTTCACTAGATGCCAGAAAGCCTTCTACTGTAATAGCTTCTTCTCTCGGACTGTTACACATTGAAATTCCCTCCCTGTTTCCCCTGACTGTACTAAACTGCTGACATTTAAATGTAATGTGGATAGACATCTCGCTGCTCAACTCCCCAGAGTCACCTGTTATTCCAAATAGTAGTCCTTATGTTCTAAGTGAGAACATGTCATGAGTGAGGTCACGGACGATCAGCAACTTCCACATTTGCATGCAGACACCACAAGAAATCAGAAGGATCTGATGTACGTGCACAAAATGAAACGGAATCTGAGATTTCAGTTTCGTTCATGTCTATACAGGCAGCTTCCGAGTTGTGATGATAACGAATGTAGTGCAGGAGAAGGGGAGTGATGCAAGCATAAGTGAATTCGATACTTCCAATTTGATTTTAACTCTGCCTGCCGATCTGATAGTCTGCATCATATTTATTACCCCCTCCACGTCCTATACATATCGTGCTCAAAAGCAGGTCAAAAGCCAATGTATGCGCATAACGAATGCGCGGATATATTCCATCGCTGAATAAGGTCAACGATAATTAGCAGATCTCGCACGTATGCATGTGCATCTACGTGCATAAATATGCATATCTTGTATGATGTTAAAAACAAAAAAAAAAAATAGAAGCAGAGGTTTCAGTTTTGTGTGTACATGTACAGGTTGTGGTGTGGCTGCAGGGGGAGCATAATTGATTTTTTTTTTTTTTTTTACTCTCATTCACCCCCATACAAGACATATAGCCATTTGGACATAAGTGGCTACTATTTGAGATCATGTCTAAAGGGGACGATGTCAGAAGATGAGCAAGATGTCTGTTAACATTACATTTAAATTGCTGCGTGTTAGTATAGACAGGAAAGGAAAGTTTAGTAGAGGGAAATAGAAGGCTTCCTGGCATCTAGGAATCTCATCAATAAAGCTACTCGGACCTAAATGTCTATTTGAGATCATGTCTATAGGGGTCAGTGTGAGGAGATGAGCAAGATGTTTGTTAATATTACATTTAAACTTCAGCATGTTAATACAGTCAGGAAAGCAGGAAACATGGAAGAAATTTTTTTAAAGTTTAATACTCCGAGGGAAGTAGATCTCATCAATAAACGAGAGGGACTTTGCTGCTTAACATGCTAGTAGGGGATATTATCTCAACTGGGCACAAGTGCAAGGAGTTCGGCTATTTTATGGCATGTCAAACTTTTTGGATTGTTTAATATCAAACGAGGGTGGATCTGTAAATTCACCATTGTCCGTTTGTCCGTCCAAGCTTTTCTCAATAATAAAAAAAAAAAATTTTGCGCAAACATTAAACATGATATGAGTAAAAAAGTAACAGAATGGACTTTCCGGGAAAACTCTGGTTGGCCCCCCTAAGGGTACTTTTCAGGTTAAAATGGCTAAAATTGACACTTTTGTGCTTATTGAAAAAGAATTGACGCCTTGGATTTTTATAAAACTTTCTGAAAAGTTGTAACTGATTTCTATATAATTTTGTTTGTCTATACTTCGCGATAACTCTTGGGTGTGCCCCAGGGGCTCTTTTAAGACTAATAAAAACACTCCATTTCGGGGACTATTTTACCATATTTCCTGTGTTTAGCAGTTTTGCATGGTGCTGAACTCAAATTTAAATAAATAAGTTAAGGCCTTGAGGAATTTTGGGGCTAAATGGGGGGGGGGGCAAATGATGGACTTTGTCATTTCTTTTTTTGCATGGTGCAGAACTCAAATTACATATGTTAAAGCCTAAAACTGCACCGTTTGTTCATATTCACCAGGATTTAATGTCCTCTGGGGACTTTGGGGGCTAAATGGGGGGGGGGGAGCAAATGCTGAACTTGGTCAATTTTTTTTTTTATGCCTCGTTCACTGTGCACTCACGGGGGACCATGCATGCTTCACTTGTTTTAGTAACAAGTTTTTATTTTATCTTGTGGTTCTTAATATTTCACAAACATTTAATGGCTTACATTTCATATACAAATCCTGTGTACATTAATTTCTTTTGCATGAATTAAGTTTAGAAATAAACAGTCTGCAGTCGATAAATTCTATTCAATCCATAAGTTTGGTTTGGTTTATTGGGCTTCATAGGCATTAGACTTTTCGCTATAAATCCAGTCTTCAAAAATGACAGGGAGTTCAATCTTGACGACGTTAAAGTAATTTCTTCATACTGCCAACATTGTAGTATCAGAACAATGCTCTTCTCAACCGGAAGGACGTTGGAATGATGCAACCGGAAGGAGAATGGTATAATATGATAAGACAGATACTACTCCCACCACTTATCTTAATTGAGCATTAAGATATATTACTAATTGTGGTGTTTTCTCGTAGAACGGAAGACAGACCAAAACCTCTTTACTAGGCTTTACCGAACTAATTTCACAGCCAATAATAAACGTAAGAGAAAATAGTAAACGTAAGAGCAAATAGCAGGTAGCAGCAGTAAACGCAAGAGCTGTTAGTAACGAAATGTTGAAGAAAAAAAAACAAACTCAGCCCTTTTAAAAAGGAAAGGAAACGTGTGCAAAATCACGTGCCATAGAAACTTTTACTTTAACGGAAATATAACACTAATATCTTTAGACAGCCTGATCTGATAGTACCAAAAGGAGGTAATACTTGGGAAGATGGAATAATGAAATAGAACAGATAGTACTCCACCCCCCAGACTTAATTTATATTACTATCATTAACTATTGATTGGTTATTTTCGTTTTAAGGCAAAGCAACCATTTTTGGGTTATTCAATGCCGAATAGTCATTTTGGTAAAAGTTTTCATGCTTCAAGTCTTTTATATCTTTAAGTGTATATTTGTGAACTTTAGAATGGTTGTTTTGGAAAGGAAAATTATTGTTTTCGTTTTCGACTTTGCAGAACATGATTGAGTTTTGCAAAGGGAAAGACAAAAACAAAGAAACAATAACATCAATGTTTGGTGTATTTTAGGTCAGAAAGCCAGTATCTTTAGACAACCTGGTCTGCTAGCACCAAAAGGGGGTAATACCTGGGAGGGATGGCACCATGCAACAGAACAGATAGTTCACCCCCCCCCTCCCAACTTAATTGAGTATTAAAAATATTACTATCATTAATTGTATTACTAGGACTACTACTTGCGTGAAGGGAAAAAAAATCAACGTGTTCGGTTGTTTTTGTTATACGTCATTTTTCAGATTATTTCATGCCAAATTCAGTAATTTTGGAAAAACTTTATTCGTAAAGCTCTTTATCTTCAAATATTTATTCTATTATGTTTTTTTTTGTTTTTTTTTTTACTTAGGGATCACCGCTTATCAAGGTCCGAAGGCTACTCGAGGATAAGTGTTAATGAATGTAAGGTGGTAGTGTAATAATCGTTAATGATGTACATTGGGTGGAATTTGATTATTTATAAGGTCAATTTAACAGGAATTTGTTTACATTAGATTTGAATACCACTATGTTGTATTTAGCCGGGAAACATGCCCGCAGAACAGTGTTCCAAAAGTGGGCAGTTCTGGGAAAGAAGCTTTGTTCATGGGTTTGGTTTGGTTTGGTTTAACGGCATATCATTTTTGGAGTTATTTAATATTGAATCCAGTAATTTAGAAAAAAAAGTTTTATCTTTCAAGTCCTTTAGATCTTCTTCCAGTCATTTTTTCCCTCATCTTCTCAAAGTTACCGATGTCTCTCCTCCATGAGTTTAAGTCCCTGGTACTTTGTTCCCACGAGGATGGGTCTAAGGCCAGGGTGCGTTTCAGCTTGTCTTTGTAGCACATTTTCGGAGCTCCTCGTGATCTAGTTCCATTAACAAGCTTGCCATAGAGCATTTTCTTGGGAGGGGGGGGGGGCTTGAAATCCATTCAGTAGATGTGGTCTGTCCAGCGGAGATAGTGGTTGATGAGGATGGCCTCTATCATATGACCACCTTTGGGCCCCCTGAGACACCTTGTAAGGCTAGCAATTCCGCCGATATTAATTATTAAGCATTGTTGGGTGCCAGGGAATCGGTGGGCAACCCGGCTGAAAAGAGGAATCCAGTTTATTAAACTTTTGTGAAAACACACATATGCTTTTATTGTTTTCGAAAGATGACAAGGGATGTAATATTTGAAAGCTAAAACAAAATCATACATTCCTAGCTCAAGGATGTTTGGCTGTTGAGCACTGAAAGGGGTCAAAGTATCAACCTTTTGAGAGCGTGGGTATAGAGTTTAGCTGTAATTCCAGATTTGCACGCGATGACGGTTTGCAGAGTTGCACACCCGCATAGGATTGGGGATTTCCCCTGGCGCAGTGGACGTGCAAATTGATGATTGGTTGAGAGGGTACCCTTACCTACCCCAATACCTTTGTATAAAAAGGGAGGTGTCGTGCCAAAAGGGACAGATTAAGCCAGACCTCAGGAGACAGAACCTAACCAAGAGATATGACCCCCTGCCCGTCCGTCGCCACCACTGCTAACTTGAGAGAATAAGTTGAACGTGTGTTTCCTGAATGAAAACGGACTGATAATTGCTCATATGTAACTATATGAGATCTGCATTTGTCATTTCTTCCGCTTGCAAATGTGAATCGTGTTCTTTTCAGCGAAAGTCGACTACCAACCTAGCGGTGAAAACAACGATTCCTGTGGTGAGAGAATCTTAAGGAGTCCTCTCGGAAGAGGCGATTCCGACACGCGAGAGGACCTGCCAGAGACCTCCCGACAGCCCAGCCAGCGATGAGACCAATGACTTCAGCGGTGAGAGAATCTTATAAAGGTCTCTTGGAAGAAAGACGATCACGACTTTTGTGACCTGAAGGGAGTCAAGGGTTATACTCAATGCTAGTTACTGAGGCTCAATTGCATTAACTACTACTATTCCTACTCAGCACATTGTGTTATAAATAGAGCTATGACAACAGCATATTATTTTCATTATTTTGACTCTCGAGTATATATCAGTTAATATCTTATGTTTTAGAAAGAGTGATGCAGTTCTCGATTGATTAATTCTGTCTAACAGTGTCGGATATGTACTAGAGAGTCAGAAGAATGAAAAGAATATGCTGTTGTCATAGCCGTAGTTATAAAGTTTCTTACTATTGAGCATAACTGAATTTGACTGATCCCATCGAAATATAACTCGGCTTGCCAATTCCATAGTCTATATCAATGTACTTTTACATGATTCTTGTTCTATGCATGTCATGAAGAAAGACTGCAATGATCCCATGCATAATGAACGTACGAGTACACACATGCCATGAATAAAGTCAATGATAATCTGCAGACTGCATAGATGCACACGCATATAGCAGAGTAGATAATGATCCCATGATGCGAGTCTGCCCAATATAAAATAGAATCTAATCAGAGGTTTCAGCTTTATACATCCGTGCGTGTGTGTGCGTGCATGCGATTATGCACGTTGACGGTCGAGTGGGAAAGAAGGGGAAAGGGTGGATTTGGTGGGGAGGCTGGAGGAAGGAAGGGTAGCTCTTGAGCTTCACGTCATATCAAAGACGTCTCCGCGTCTCAAATCCTCGACACAAAAGTGACATTGTTTGTAAGGGTGGCAATGAGAGAAGCCATTTAAGATCGACCTCGAATCTCCCAAGTTGATCTGGTTAGTCGAATGAGGCTTTCAAGTGGAAACGAAATCCGATCATCCTCAGCCAATGGATACACCAAAAAGATGGGGGGGGGGGAGATTTTTTTTTTTTTTTTTTTTTTTTTTAAATAAAGAAAACATCAATCAGAATTTTTATACAACATCACAAGACATGATAAAAGTAAAGATATTTTCTGATTCTCACATGCAACAAGTGTCATCATCATTAATAATGATAGTGATGATTATGATAATGATGATTATAATAATAATAATGACAATGATAATGATCATAATAATGATTATAATAATAATAATGACAATAATAATGATGATAATAATGACAATGATTAGAATAAGAATAATAATGATGAAAATTGAGCAATCTCTGAAGATGACCTGTGTGAGAACTCAGAAGCACAAATAATAATAATAATAGTGAATGCTTTGATGATTGCCTGTGTGAAAACATGTGAGTAATAATGATTGCAAGAGTTAGGAGTAAAGCAATTTTTGAATGAAGGACGTAGGATTAAAAGTTTGTTTTTCACATACACACACATATATATTATATACATACACACACACACACCGTACTTTGGGGTAATTGTGCCAACTAAAAAAAGTGCTCTTTATATGCATGGTTGCCAAAAGAACATTTTTAGCTAGTTGGTGCAATTACCCCGGACTTCGCGCAATTATCCCAAAGTATGGTGTGTGTGTGTGTGTGTGTGTGTGTGTGTATATATATATATATATATATATATATATATATATATATACACACACACTATAATAAATAATCTCCCAGCTAGTATATATATATATATATATATATATATATATATATACTATAATAAATAATCTCCCAGCTAGTATATATATATATATATATATATATATATATATAAGTTATTCATTTATACCTACAGACACCTGTGTTTTATACTTATGCAGTCATCAGTGTAAGGTTACAATTCCTGCCACAAAGCCACCTTCTCCATTTACTGAACCTCTACCTAAGGGCCACCAAACAAATGCCACGGAAATTGACTGAATTAAGTATTAAACGCCGAATTTAGGCGAATATAATGACAATCTAGAGTGTTCGTACAAGGGGAAGCCGCGAACATTGGATAGACGCTAGTTGACTGACTTAATTATAACTCCGTAGATCTTGGATATAACCTTAAACTATATCCCATGGTGAGGCCCTAGCTTGCGGACTTTGGAGAGTGTGGAGCCACGCCTTAATTGCCATTGCTCCCACGTCCACTCTGACCCAGAGTGGTAGTACCTGTTAGAGTCCCAACTATGGATTCAATAGAAACCGACTTGAAAAAAGCAAATATATTCTATTAAAAAAATTTTCTTCAAAATAACTGGATTCGGCATTAAATAACCTGAAAAGGGTCGATATGTCTTAAAACAAAAACAACCAAACAACCATATCATATATCTCTGTAGACAGTGCCCATCTTTAAGCAGTCTTGAAGGGGCTTGATAACAATGATTAAATGCACACACACACAAATATATATATATATATATATATATATATATATATATATATATATATACACACACACCATACTTTGGGGTAATTGTGGCAACTAAAAAAGTGCTCTTTATCTGCATTGTTGCCAAAAGAGAATTTTTAGCTAGTTGGCGTAATTACCCCAAAGTACGGTAGTTTTAAAATGTTGGAAACCTTCCAAGACTAAGAAAATTATATATATATATAAAGAATAACAGTGCAGTTACATTCAAGATCCAAATATTTATTTTTCATGCAAAACAGCTCCTCCAGATATGTTAAAATTTCGGTACAGTTTTTACAGATCCGTTTTGTTATGTATAAACAAATATGTCAGTAATGTCTCTTTTCATGCATATACTCTTCAGAAAAATTAGAAATTCATTGCTTAGATAAAAAAATATGCATAACAATATAATGCTGCAGGAAGAAAAAAGTTATATAGAAATCTCAGCATCGTTTGTTTGTTTCCACCTTTGTTCATATTTTAAATGTAAAATTGTTATATCTCCCTCTTTGGTTTTCATACATAAATCAAATTTCGCAGTGTATAAAGGTTCTTTGATACTAGAGATATTCATAATCGTATCCTATTTCAAAAAGAGGAGAGATACAACATATGAGAAATGCTTGGAATAAAGTCTCCCCTTGCTGTTATTTCAGATCATTTGGAACCATAGAAGCAAGTTTTAGTCCCCCCTCTATAAAGGCCAGAGGTTTTGGGGATATATATATAGTCTTGGAAGTATTTAAATTTTTATAACTATATAAAAAAATTTAATTTTCATATTTTTTTATATAGTTTATATGCTTCGTTATAGAGATAGGTTTTTTGGCGGATTTTCACGAGATTGGTATTGTTTTGAAGCTCGACTCTTCAGATGACAAATATCGAAAAATTGGCTAAAAACATTAATTTCTTCACTCACAACTGGGAACTTTTCGACAAGGTGGGGTCGCCTTTTTCACCACTACTTTCGAAAGTCATTATGTATATTTACATGTAAACAGATACATAATAGCATAGATTTGTTTGTATGGGTAGAACATCCCGTTTGCAGAAACCATCTAGTTGGAGTACCTATGTTATTTATTTTCAAACTATTATCCTATAGTAGTTGTTTCACAACATTTCGGGGGTCCTGGATATGACCTTAAACTATATCCAATGCTGAGGCCCCAGCTTGCGGGCTTTGGGGAGTGTGGAGCCACCCTTTAATTGCCATTGCTTCCAGGTCCACTCTGACCCGGAGTGGTAGAACCTGTTAGGGTCCCAACTATGGGTTAAATAGAAACCGACTTAAAAAAAAAAAGCAAACAAAAAAAAACAAAAACAAATATACTATTAAAAGATCGTCCTTCAAAATCACTAGATTTGGCATTAAATAGCCTGAAAAGGGTTGATATGCCGTAAAACAAAAACAAGAAACCAACCAACCAACCAACCAACCAACAACATTTCAGCCTTCGTCAGGTCGTTAACTGTGATGGGATACGAATACTGAATCTCAAAGCTGTCTTCAGTAATTACTGCTTTCCATATCGTTTCACCACGTTTTTGGCCAACCAATCCTCTGGCCTGCTTTGGGTAAGATTGAAACCGCTATCTTCAGACAATGCTCACTTGGAACTGTATAGAATCAACATCCCTATCCACTGCACCACGGGCCCCGAAGTGCAATCAAGGTTGGATTTTTCGGTCTTTTTTGTTATCTTGGAGTACTTAGTTATCATTTGAAATCAAATTGTGCTTGATTTCCTAATATAGCGCTGCTTTATGATAATGTTTCTCATAGGTATATATCAACACTTCATTCATAAATTATGCATAGATTATTTTAATTAATCGTTTTTGGGTTGTTTTTTTAATAAGTAAGCAAAGTGCACTCACCTTTATCCAATTGGTGGCATAGTGTGTTTTAGTTTGTTTAATTAAGTATTAGGTGGTAGCATTTGAAATCGTGTTGACTCTTTCCTTCATTTAGCTAAGTTATTTATGTTAGCCTATACTTCCGTTTTTCAGTAAGTATAGCTATTCAATAGAGGTGTGGCAGTTTTTATTAAGTCTAGTTATTAGTTTATGGTGTACCGGGGCCACTTTATATCCTTTCGACTCTCCCCTTGGTTCATGTATTAAGATATTGGGAATGAGGGGTTATACATGATAGTACAGCTACCATGAAGAGTTTTTTTTTTTTACATCTTATTTAAAGCATAGCCTCCAAAGTGCTTGCAGCTTATAGCCGATCTACTTTAACATTTTATAATTTTTCATGGTCCTTTAATCTAATAATTTCAAGCTTCTCCATTAAATATAAATAACAGAGTGAAGTTAGAAAGGCAAAAAACCTGTAGTTCACTAAGTATTTTCTAATCGACTGAAGGTGTTTTGTTTGCTGTGATTAAATTCCAGTAGTATATATGCTTTATTATTCATTGGCAGGGTATGCCGATAGAATCTGTTTTTAAGGGTCATTGAGATACTTCCTTTATAAACAGATTCCATGGGCATTATATATATATATATATATATATATATATATATATATATATATATATATATGAATTAGCCTGGGTGCCCAGCATTGCCCGGGTGTTTTGTGTTGAGCACAAAAAAAAAAAAAAGTGGTAATAGACAGGCAGACAGGCTTGAACTTGTATCGCGAAGGAGGAAAAGAATGTGAAAAAAAAAAAAACAATGACTTCTTTGCCATTGTGTCCATCACAAAACCAGAAGTGGCAAAGGTTTAAATTAAGGCTAGTCAATTGAAAAGAGGAGATGATTTTCGAAAATATCTACAAAAAACCGACCCCTCTTTGTAGAAAAGTGCCCAGTTGAGGGTGAAGGAATTAATGTTTTTAGCCAATTTTTCGATATTTGTCGTCCAAAGGGTCGAGCTTCAAAACGGTAGTGATCCTGTGAAAATCCGCCACCTTTCAGGAATTTTAGACAAACATACATACATACATACATACATACATACATACATTTAAACAGACAGGTGAGATTTATATAAATGAAAATTTCAAGCTTGGTTTTAAAAGTCTAGTTGTTTTCAATTTTTTTTCTGAGAGTAATGTGGGATAATTTTTCTAAGAACATGTGGGATGTGAAACAAAATAAAGAACAGGTGATCATATTACAATTGAAAATAAAGATTTTTTTCTCTTCTTAAATCCATAACAAAAAGAGACACCAATAATAGAGAAATCAATAAAGTTTACACGTATACATGCATAACTATTGATTTTTGCATAACAGGAAGGAAGTGGGAGGGGAATAAATTTGACGTAAGTATAGGTTTATATACACAAATGCACATTAAAAATGAAAAACCGATGACCTAATAACTCAATGTTTAACCCAATGATCCTGGTTATTTTTCAATTGAAGAAAAAAAGCTAAAAATTGCACATGACAATGAAAAAGGCTTAAAGTGGTATATATGAAAAAAAAAAAAGGCTACAAGTGGTATATATAAAAAAGGGTGGCATATATGAAAAAAAAAAGGCTAAAAGTGGTATGTACGAAAAAAAAGGCTAAAAGTTGTATACATGAAAAAAGGGTGGTATATATGAAAAAAAAAAAGGCTACAAGTGGTATATATAAAAAAAATGGTAGATATGAAAAGGCTAAAAGTGGTATCAGATGCCTCCGTTCAGTCTCGAAAGACAAAGGATACCCCCTGTGGGGGCAGCTGCACCTATAATTGTCTGGCAAGAGTTGCGCAATCCCTAACCACACCTCTCGTGAAACGGCACTGCTTGAGTCTGATGATAAAGAGAAGTCCAAAATGACTAGAAACAATGCCAACATAAACAGGGAGCACATACAGCACTTGGAAGTCCCAATGGTCACCCGTCTGGTACTGGGCAGGTTCAGTGTTGCTTAACTTTGGTGATCTGATGTGCATCAGCGTGTCAAACGTTATTGTGCCGTATAAAAAAGTTGTATATAACCATGAAAAAAGGCCAAGTATATACCCATCAAAACAGGCTAAAAGTTTATACCCATGAAAAAAGGCTAAAAGTTTATACCCATGAAAAAAGGCTAAAAGTTTATACCCATGAAAAAAAGGCTAAAAGTTTATAACCATGAAAAAAAGGCTAAAAGTTTATAACCATGAAAAAAAGGCTAAAAGTTTATAACCATGAAAAAAGGCTAAAAGTTTATAACCATGAAAAAAGGCTAAAAGTTTATAACCATGAAAAAAGGCTAAAAGTTTATAACCATGAAAAAAGGCTAAAAGTTTATAACCATGAAAAAAGGCTAAAAGTTTATAACCATGAAAAAAGGCTAAAAGCGGTACATAACCTTGAAAAGGCTAAAAGTGGTCTATATAACCTTGAAAAAAGGCTAAAAGTGATATATAACTTTAAAAAAAGGCTAAAAGTGGTCTATATAACCGTGAAAAAAGGCTAATAAAAGTCGTATATAACTGGAAAAAAGGCTAAAAGTGGTCTATATATAACCTTGAAAAAAGGCTAAAAGTTGTATATGAAAAAGTGGTATATAACCATAAAAAAACTAAAAGTAATAAACCATGAAAAAGCTGTGGTACATTATAAAAAGGCTTAAAAGTGGTACATAACCATAAAAAAGTCATAAACACCAAAAATAGTACATCATGAAAGCTAACAAATTTAGCTTTTTTTTTATAAACTCTTGAAACAATGGGTGAAATAGAGTTATTAGATCTTCCTTTTTCCATTTTTAATTCATATCATTAGATTTTATATTATATATATATATATATATATATATATATATATATATATATATATATATATATACACACACATTCGAGGTTGTTATTTTCCAAAGGTTAAGTAACCAATGAAGTATAACAAGGTTAATATAAGAGTGCTCAATACAGAAGTAGAGCAAGGTATCCTCTTTATTTGTTTTTACATAAGCAATAATGTGTTGCTCCACAGTCATGAGCATGTTTCTGTCAGCTAATTTTTATTAACTAGAGGGCTCTTCAGGCGATACAGCTTATATGAAAGCAAGTGTGTGTGTATATATATATACATATATATATATATATATATTATATAAAATTATGCTGAAAAATAGCATAAATACACACATTTATATATGTGCATATATATATATATATATATATATATGTATATATATATATACATACTTTTGCATAACTGACGAGAAGCATTTAATTTCAAAATGCCATGGCCTAAAGAGGTTTCTCTCTCTTATTCCTCGTTTTGTAACACTTATTGACATGATATTGTAATAATGTAACTTTAATCTTTATCTTCTTAACTGATTATATACATTTATTAAGGCAGCATTTTTACTCTTAAAAATATTTCATTAAATAAAATAGATGTTTTTTTTCTCTATTAATTCTGTATTCGATTCTTTCCAACGTCTGAATATAGGTCTTCACTTCTCACAGGAACTGGCGTATGTAATCGCCATATTGATTAGAATTGTGTTCTGACTTATTACAACTATGGCGATTACATCAGCCAGTTCCGGTCAGAAGTGAAGACCGTTATTTGGAAATTGAAAAGGATCAAAAACAGAATTAATAGAGAAAAAAAGTATTTTATTTAATGATATATACATATATATATATATATATATATATATATCTGCATACATACATACACACAGAGTTGTAGCTTCTATGTTTTCAAAACGGATCCAAACTACAATACATATTTGAAAATTACGTTAGCTAGGGTACTTGGAGAAGTATATTTCACTTTGATCCGAAAGTATTACGATATTATTGTGGTGCCAGCATTCACACTCGACTTCCCTAAAAAGAAAACTCGACAATTTACATTATAATATTTTAACTTCAACAACAACCGCGTTCACTGCCGTCATGTGGATAGCGTACCAACTCGAGCTCTCCGTTAATGACTAAATTTCTGACCTTTGGCATTTGTCTTTCTCCAGCGCCCTATAAGATGGTTCAGGCATACAACTTGGTGCCCAGAGGGATAACTCATTAACAAGATTAATTTCCCACCTTTTCTACCTGGTTGCTGGTGGTGAGTTGATGACCTGAATGGCGGCAATCAAAGGCGATCTAGTAGCATTATCAGGGAGGAGATAATGATAGGACTTGACAACTGGATGTGTCAAGTTCGAATCGAGTTGATTCCACAAATACTTTCACTGGGCTAATTTCATAAGTACTCAATGTCTAACTAGAAAGACAGCTAGAAAAAGTGGTTGGATCACTCAACAGCTCAAGCAGCTATCTCATTGCTGATGCAATTCTCTATCTGTATAAGAGTCAAGTATGCCCTAAAATGGAGTACTGTTGCCACATCTGGGCAGGAGTAGCTCGTCACACCTTATCCAGCCTTGACAGAGTTAAAAACCGGCTTAGAAACCTAGTAGGTTATGCCTTTTTTTTTCTTCCCTGCAACCTCTCTCCGCAAGCCTGCCTCTGCTCTATTGTTATTTTTATGCCAAGTGCTCGACTGAACTCTAATCTATCGTTCCCCCATTACTAACATTCACAAAACCACTCCATTACCTACAACCACTATAAACGATTTTCCCCATTCTCTATCAGTGGCTAAATCTAAACACAGATTTCATGAACAAAGCTTCTTTCCCAGAACTGCCTGCCTGTGGAACCCTGTTCCACTGTCCTGCTTCCCGGTTGAATACAGCACAACTGATCTTCAAATCCAATGTAAACAAGTTCTTGTTGAGCCGTTCCCATAAATAATCAAATTCTACTCAATTTACACCATTAATGATTACTACACAACCATCTTGCATTCATTAACCCTTATCCTCGAGTGGCCCTTGGTCCTCGATAAGTGATAACTCCCAAGTTGAAAAAAAAAAAAAAAACGAATGCCAACAATAATCATCTGATTAATATAAAATGAATGAACGAATGATGCTTAATAGCAATATGACTAACAATTAATTGGTCTCAGACTATAAAATTGATAGCCATATCATATGACATAGCTCGGGATATGTTTGCTTACGAGAAAACTAACTCAACCTAACCAATGGTATAAGTACATAAATTGGCTGAAAAAGAGCGCACACTAACGAAATCTGATCCAGTTATGTCTCAAAAATGAATATTTCTATTTCATTTTAGATATTATTCACCCATGGCAATGCTGATAAAAAAAATACCAACTTTGTGAGTGTTTGTTTTGTCGGGTTTTTTTTTTTAAATTTTACTCAGACGTACATGACACAAACAACTGCTCTTTATATTACTACTATTATTCATAAAATGAATTTTGTGTGCGTAAGTTTGTTCCTTATGGGTACAAACGGCCGATTTTTATGAGATTTCATACAAAGATACTTTATGTGCCTGGCAGTGTTCTTAGATAGATTTTGTATCAATATTTTTGAAAAACATTGATAATCGAAATATTCCAATCAAAGACAGAACAGACAACATGACCAAAGTTAACACCTTTACACAGCCTAACATCATAAGTGTATTCGAGAAGTTTAATTATTGCACAAGCAGAAAGGCCGACATAAAATCATCAGTAAGTTCTTTGATGTGACAGGGGCGCGTTCAAAATAAATGTTTCTATTAAAATAACAATTACACCATGATATTCGACTTTTTTTTATTATTTTAAACTTAAAGCCAAGACATTATATATAAAGAATAATTTAAAAAAAAATCAACAGTAGGTTCTCTACAGGGCAATGTAGACTACAGTGTATTGTTGACCAAGTCATTGCAGGAAGGCATTTGAAGCTTCCTCCTGGTGTACCGCGATGGGTCCCCAAATAGAACAGGCAATCAATCAATTTGATTGAAAAAAAAGACAATTTCACTTATTTTGATGATAATAAAAATATGGGAGTGATGATTCCTCATCATTCAGTCCCGGGCATCGTCGAGTCTCCCTGCTAGTTATAGATACCTACAAGTTATACACGTTTTATACATTTAGGCGTTTATTAAAGCAAGCAACACAAAGAGAGACCTTTCAATAGTTCCATTTGCAGAGAGTGTAGTTTCCTTAAATGTGTACATGAAAAGGCATCAATTTGATATTTTAGCCGAGTTTGCTAAAAGCCTGGAGGCCATCTTTCTATGTGAAGTATACCATCTTATCTTTTTAGGAATGCTTATACAAGCGTAAACAGGATAACTTGAGGTTTTAAATAATAATAAAAAAAATAATCCTTTTGGAAATGTTGGCAGTGCGATGAGGGGAAATTAACAAAGGGATTCAATCTCAGATATTTTATCGCCTGTTTATGCACAAGTTCGGATTGGAAAAAATTTTTTAAAATAGAAAAAAAAAAAACGTAATAAAAAGCGTGTTCAAAAAGTATCTCGACGTAAGCTTTATTCACCAAGACTTACGTCTATTAAAGATTGCAGTACTGGCACAGTTTGTGACCCACGCTGAAACTGATTTTTTTTTTGTCAGCATCTTCTGTCAGCTTTTGTAAACAACCGGAAGTTGGTGATGCGCTTAACCAATCGGATTGCAGCAAGCGACAATTTGCTATTTGTGAATTATGTAAATTGTAAGCGGGCTTACCTGGCCTTTGGGCCGAGATCACAGTGTAGTATCTGTTCCGGCAGATACTGCACTTAAGATAATTTGTACCAGTCAATGGAGGGGAAACCCTCTATACTGGGACAATTATTATTTTTGGTAACCAGAGTGCCCCCTTTTTGCCTACTTTTAGGGGAGCTGGTTTTAACCTCACATTAAAAACGGCCTTGTGCCTAATTTGCTCAGTGGGGGAGCAAATAAATACCATCTGTTCTTCAGATGCTGGTCTTCAATTTATTGTTCCCTGTCAGTGGAGGAGAAATCTTTCACGACTGAGACAATTTAAAATTTTTGTTCCTTTTCTCCGTGTTAAAAAACGACCCTGGTGTCTAAC
>NC_136507.1:25159425-25186925 GCF_053919585.1 Euprymna scolopes | reverse complement strand
GATTCCAAAGAACATCATTGAAACAATTTTCTTTTCTTGTTTAGAAAAGGTCAACGATCAGCCATTGTTTTGTTGTTTATAAATGTTTCTTCTCCTCGCCCCCCCCCATTTGCTCCCTCTTTGATAATTCGTGATAGAAAATCAACTGGGCTAGATCACTAATTCCTCATTGTTTCTTTCGACCTGGAAAATGCCAGCAATATTCCTATTTTTATTATATTGTTGAACATCTCATTTCCTATTCTGATGGATTGCCTGTTGTTTCATAATGCTTTCCCTCATATTTTTTAGTGTTTTTTTTATGACATAGTGTTCGGTTTGCACCTGAAAACTGAAAGGTCTTAAGAGAAGTCAAAGCGGATAGTGAAATTAATATATACACATACACACAGTTGCGCCAAAAATAAAGTCGGCACTTGTCATTTTTCAAAAACTGCAAATTTAAGCTAAGTCAAATGTAACTAAACAACCTATACCTCATTTATTTCTCTACTAGCGGGAGTACCCGGAGTTGCCCGAGTGTGTCAAGTAAAAAAAAAAAAAAAAGTTAAGAGAGGTGTTAAAAAAAGAAAAAAATAAATAAATACAAAGAAAAAGTGCTACTAGGTAGGCAAGCTCGGACCCTTAACATAAAGGAAAAAAACCTGACGTCTTAGCTGATGTCTCCATGGCGTGACTGGAAGTCGAAAGCGTTTAAATTAAGCGTTGTCAATCGAAAAGAGAACGTTGACTTACAAAAATAGCGATGCAAAAACCAACCCTTACTTGTAAAAAAAACCCTGGCCAGTTGAGGGTGAAGGAATTAATGTTTTTGGACAATTTATCCATATTTGTTGTCAGAGACGTAAACTTCAAAACGATACCGATCTCATGAGGATCTGTCGCATATGTCTAAACATACTTGCAGAAATGTCGGCGAAGAAAAGCGACCCCCTCCTTGTAAGAAAAAAAAAAAAACGTCCGAGTTGAGGGTGAACGAATGAATGTTTTTGGCCAATTTTTTTATATTTATCGTCTGAAGGATCAAACTATAAAACAATACTAATCTTGTGAGGATCTGTCGCGTGTGTCTAAAGTTTTTGGCGGACATGCAAACATACACATTTTGTCTTTTATATAATGGACTAGCCTGGGCACCTAGGTGTTTGGAGGCGTTATCCGGGTGTTTGAGAAAAAAAAAAAAGGTAGTAGCCAGGCAGACTCGAACCCATACTGTGAAGGAGGAAAAGAATGTGAAAAAGAACGTGAGGGGTTTGCTGTTGCGTCCATCGCAAAACCGGAAGTGACGAATGTTTAAATTAAGGCTAATCAATCGAAAACGGGGATGATGTAGCAAAAAAAGCAACTCCTCCCTGTAGAAAAGTGCCCAGTTGAGGGTGAAGGAATTAATGTTTTTAGCCAATTTTTCGATATTTGTCGCCCGAAGGGTCTAGCTTCAAAATGATACCAATCTCGTAAAAATCCTTCGCCTCTGTCAAAAGTCTTAGGTAGGCATACATACATACATACAAACAGACAGGTGAGATTTATATAATAGATGGCTTTAATTAAAGTTTAAAATACAAAAATCAAGTCTTATGCTTGAATTGTGCTCTAAACATTCATTTCAAAACATGCTCCTGTAATGTCAAATAAGCAACTGTTGATTTTATATGCCTGGTCTTACTGCTTGTGTGATAATATCTTGAATTTAAGTTTAAAATGAACAAGTGAAGTATCATGGTACAGTTGTGCTCTAAACATCTAAACAGGAACATTCATTTTGAACGCGGCCCTGTTATACCAATTGATTTTATATGTTGAGCTTTTCGGCTTGTGCAGTAATAAAACTTTGCAAATCCACTTGTGATGTTAGGCTGTATAAGGTGTGAACTGGTGAAAATCAATTGTTCCTTCTTTCATCAGATTATTTCGATTATTGATACTTATGGATACAAAACCTATCTAAAAATAATACCAGGCACCTTTGTGTGAAATTTTATAAAAATCAGCCAAGCAGTTTTCAAGTCCATAGGGAAAGAACTCATGCACACATACACAGTTCTTTTTATGTAATAGTAGAAATATGTGTAATGTATTATTTTATTTTTATTATGAGAGAAATCACCAGAGTGCTCAATTTTTTTTATTTCAAAGAACATTATACCTTAGGTTGATCATAAAAAGATACCTGTAGCTTCACAGAAACCACAGCATGTTAGTGTTATGGAGTAAGCCGATATACCTATCTCTGGTAGTAATGGATTTACTTGGGTAATGAATACAGTTACGTCTACAACATTATTAGTAGTAGTTATGGCCTCAGAATCCTTGCATGTACTTTTGTAATCTTCTTTTGTTAATTATGTTACTGTGGGTTTTTGATTAATACAACACTGGCGACGAGGGGATCAAGAATTACAAAGCTAAAACAAAACAATTAACTTTGTGAGAATAACGTTCAAGTTGAGAATAGTAGTCCGAATAATCCAAGTAAAACTTAATAGTTAGAGGTGGTTATTCTAATAATAATGGATGCAAATGTATTTCTTCCTGTTTTCAAGCAATGCCAAAGTTTAAATCGATCTTATTTTCCGTTTTCCGTAAGGATTCGCATATTTATCTTTCTTTATTCAAAGGTTTTGAACGAGAATATCTTTTCAATGAATTTATTTAAAGAATTCTAGAAATAATCCATCACAGACAGATTAGCTTCGAAACCTATTAGGTGATGCCCGCTTCTCTTCCCGGCAATCTCTTTCTCACAGAAGAGATGTTGTGGGTCTATTCCAGCTTTATCGTTATTTTTATGACAAGTGCTTGTCTGAGCTCCAATCTATTGTCCCTCCTTGCCAAACTTTCATGAAAAAAAAATTTGTCTAATTAAAACCACTATGAATAATTTCCGCCACTCTTTATCTGTGCCTAAACCTAAACGTAGATTTGATGAACAAAGCTTCATTCTTAGAACTTTTTTTTTTTGTTTTTAAATCAATTTTCACCTCAAACAAGGCACAGTACCACTTGGAAGTATGGGGCTACTATCGGGGACATGTTACAGAGGCATTATGAAGGGAGATGAGTAGTAAGATGTTTGTTCACATTATACTTGAACGCATGTCAGTACAGTTGGGAAAGCAGAATCCTGGAAGGGAGTTCCAAAGTCTAGCAATTCTGGGGAAGAAGCTATTGGAGTAGGAAGATTTCTTACACCTAGGGATCTACTGTGAAGGGGTGGGACTTAGCTGCTTGTCGGGTTTGTCGGTTTCTATTTCCCTGCTTTCCAACTGACTACAATATGGCCATCTTCAAGTTCAACAAAAACAAATTCTTGATGAGCCGTCCTCTTGTGTAATCCAATTTATAAAATTCCCACTACTAACGATTACTACGAACTGTCTCATTGACTAATGTATCCTAATAATAGTGAATAATACTGTATTTTTTCCTGCTTTCAAGCAATGTCAAAGTTTAAATCTACCTTATTTTCTGAAAAAGATAACGTAGAAAATTAATTAAAATTTGATGTCGAGCAATTCTTTTGTGTATTCCTTTCTTATTTTATTTTTGCACACTGCTATCCTCATCTTCATTGTTATTTCACTACATTCCGACCAACTCATCCTCTGGCCTTCTTAAGAAAAAAAAAAAAAAAAGTGATGAATACACAAATTTTATCTCAAAGGATTCCAAACAAAGTAATATAGCAATTTTTTTCTTTAAATATTTTCCATGTAGCTTATTGCTTTTTTATTTTGTTTCGAGAGCACACCTCCTAAATTGTAAAGTTTACAAAAAAATAAAATAAAAATGTGCACATGTTACTCACTGTGTTGTCTAAAATATATATTCCGTAATTCATAATAATCAGTTCATTACTTTAGGAATAAATCCTGTACATCGAAATACATAACCATATATATAAGTTTTAGAAAGTACTTTCCAAACTAACCTATCTCTGGCCAGGTCCTTATTTATCCCTCATTTTAGGAATAGGTAAAGAAATCTTCTTCATCACTGCAGTTGGCAGGGAAAGGTTTTTCTTGACCTTCCCCTGCCAACTGATCCTACTACATCTAACACAAGAACTCTCCTCTATTCTTTTAATGAGACCAAACCAACTAAGTCTCCTTTTTTGCACACACCTCCCTATACTGTCCAGATTTGAATAGCTAATTTTTTTTTTTTTTCACAATAAAATAACAATGTGCACGTTATTCACTATGTTGTTTAGAATATATATTTCATAATAATAATAGCCGGTTACTTTTTTTACTGTCGTTACAGTTCAAACCTCTCTGACTCAAACACTGTCCAGCACTGCCGCAAATGAACACAAATATAACGCAAATGAAAGAAAAAAAAAATCCAACTGTTTTTTTTTTTTTTTTTCTGTTTTGGCAAAAAGGCATTTATTACCGTTACTTTCCAAACAATGCCTGCTTCTTGTTTTTCTTTTTACTGTTCATTTTCTCTGCCACAAGATTACCAAAACCCTGCCATCTCAACACCAGCTTAAAAGTTTCTTAACGCTACCACAGGGCCACACATCCATCTTACCCGGTTGGGTGTTTTTCTTTCTCTCACGACCATATGGAGTATTTTCCGCTCCTTTTCTTGTGGTGCAAGCTTGCGCACATTTGCTAAATTTGCATTCATGCTGAAACGGTTGCTGCTGCTAATATTTACATGAGCCAGTTATCCTTCGACTCCTGCTGATATTTTCACACGTGCCCATGTGCGCTCCGTTACAATAATCAGTTCATTAGTTTAGGAACGAATCCTATACGCCGACAATATATATATATATATATATATATTTGAACACGCGTAACTTTATCCAGAAAGAGATATATCATGCACTTCCTGTGATGGGCAAGCAGAAGAACGGCAGTGATTAGTCGATAACTTGCTTCGCAGATTTTATCTACTTCATCAACTGATGAAATTTGAAACTAGTACCGCCACTTAACACAAAATCAATCGTATTATCACACCGATGGTAGCTGCAGCTGTGACTCATTAAACTTTAAAGTTCTCGTTGATGCAATAACCAATTGCAGCCAGATTCGAAATGGAAAATTGAGGCGTGGAGAAGGAGGTTAAATAAAGTAGCATTATTTAAATTTTACCTGGTGGTTATCTAAAAAAAAAATCTTATTTGCCTCCCCACGAGGGCAGAGTTACACACAACGCCAATTTTTGATGCGGACAAATTCAGTTCCCAAAAGTGGCTATTTTGGATTGCAAAAAAACAAAAAAAAATCTGCCTCATTCTAGAAGGATATCTCCTCCACTGCGTGAAGACAGAAAAGTACCCCTCGCTAGTATCTTAAAAAAAAAAAAATAAATAAAAAAAAAAAATCCTATTTGTTCACCTTACCACGAGGGCACAGGATACGCATATCAATTTTTAATATGGAGAAATTCAGATCTCCAAAAATTGGCATTTTGGATTAAAAATGCTATTTGCTCACCTTCCCACGAGGGCAAAGATACACCTATCAATTTTCAATGTGGAGAAATTCAGCTTTCCAAAATTGGATAAAGGGTTCATACAGATTTTCAATATCTCTTTTTTCAAAGCTTTTCAAAGTTTTTCAAGGCCTTCTCCAGAAAAAAATTCAAGTTTTCCAAACAAAGTTTGGGATTTGTTTTACAATCCACAACAATTCGTAAACTTGGTAAAAAAAAAAATCAAATATACAACAAATAAACCTAGCCAATAACAGTTATTTCCAACCCCCCCCCCCCCCCGCTGGAATCATTTTCTTGGGTCTTTAAATAGTTGTAAATGCTTTTTATTTCATGTTATATACTAACTCTTTATGGCTTTTCAATTTCAACTAAGATGGCTGCCGTCTTGTCCATATTTTTTTGGCCTAGCTAAATTATCACAAATTTTGGGGGAGGGAGAGGATTCTTCATTGGAGTGTCATGTTTGGGGAAGGGTAATTTTATTTATGGCAGTTGACACTACCCCCCCCTCCCCCCCCCCCGTAAAAAATTAAAAAATTGAATTATAAAGGAGAACAAAAATAGACTGGGATTTCAATCTTTATCATGAAACTACCAAAGGTTGTTTTATGATAAAGGGACATAACTCATGTATCCACAATACTATGCAGTTATTAACAATGTGTTTCGATTTTATATTATTTATTATTATTCAATATTTATTTTCGATTTTATTTTTGATATTTTTTATTAATACTTAAAAAATAATAGTATTTATTTTGATTTTAGTTTTAATATTTCGACAATTTTTAACTGAACATAAAGAATATGATTTTCAAGGTATTTTCAAGAAATTTTCAAAACATTTTCCACTTTTGAAAGAAATAAAAATAAGACACTTACAATACAAAATTCAAAAAGAACTTAAAATCTGTACGAATTCTGATATTTTGGATTGGAAACAAAAATGTTTACAAGGTAGTCATCACTTATCAAGGCCCAAAGGCAACTCGAGGATAATGCTTAATGAACGTAAGGTGGTAGTTTAGTAAACGTTAATGTTGTAGATTGAGTAGAATTTGGATCATTTAAGAGGATGGCTCAGCAAGAACTAGTTTACATTGGACTTGAAGGCTATCATTGGAATAGTGCTCCACATGCGGGCCGTTCTAGGAAAGAAGTTTTGTTCATATGAATTTTCCCAGAAGAGACATTGCGAGCCTGTCTGTTTTATCGTTATTTTCATTGCAAGTGCTCGACTGAGCTCCAATCTATGGTCCCCTCTCCCCAAACATTCATGAGAAACACTCGTTTGGCTGAAAACACTTTCAATAATTTCCCCCTCTTTATCTGTGCCTAAACCTAAACATAGATTCCATGAAAAAAAGCTTCTTTCTAAGAACTGCACGCCTGTGGAACTCTTTTCCGTTTACCTGCTTTCCAGCTGATTACAATATGGCCGTCCCCAAGTCCAATGTAAACAAGTTCTTGATGAGCCGTTCTAAAGTAATCCAATTTACCAAATTTACACTTCGAACAATTACTATGATATTGTGCTTTTGACCACTGTATACTCTAAAATCCTTATCCTCGAGTGGCCTCTGGGGCCTTGATAAGTGGTGATTCCTTTGTAAAAAAAAAAAAAGAATTTGCATGGATATCTAAACCACGTCAATGCAAAGTAAATTGCGTTGGTTGTGTTTTTCTTTATATACATGTAACAGAAATTCTGATCAGATTTTGATATCTGTTAAGGTCTTGTGATCGTTGCGTTTGGACGAAGTAGAATGTTGCAAATCATCCGACCACCAATATCTAATCTTAAAGTATTACTGGTCAGTACCCCATGACAGACAGGTGTCCTTGTTTCTTTTTGTTTTTTTTGTTTTTTTCGGGGACGGAACGTTTGCATGGTGCTGGTGCAAATTCATGACCCAACCGACACAGAGAATATTCTGATTTGCTTTCTTTTCTGCAGAGATCGATTTTTGTAATATAATCAGATACTCACTGGAGAGACGACATGAGGATTGTCAACTTCCCAGATGAAAGTGGGACCATCGGACAGACAAGAATTAAACACGTCACGTCAACCGCTTTGAGCTCGTATTCACTGCCATAAGATTTAAAAGAATTTTCATCTACCAGGCTTAAGTTTTAAATTGTTTTTGTCACCAAATGCAAAAAAAAAAAAAAAAAAAAAAAAAAAAAAAACATATCCTAAACATTTATTTTTTTCTTTCTACAAAACTCACTTGAATGCGTAAATAAATAAATAAATAAATAAAAGAACCCCTTCATCCTCACGATAAAGGAAAAGTAACATACCTTGAAATGAAAACCTCATCTTTCAAAGTTTGGTCATCAAAGAACAGAAAACAACTGGAATTTGTTCCAGAGTTACCACTTACCTGAAACGAGAAATAGAAAAGTATATTTAAAATAAAAACGCAAACAAAGACTCGTCCACTCTATAATAAAGACCAATGTGTATTAATTTTTACATAAATAAATATAAGGTAAGTTAATACATACAAAAGTCACACAAAAGTTTGCATATTAAAAACAAGCAAAAAAAACTGCTAAATTGAACTATTTCAATTGTTATGGGGGAAGGGAGAAAGCAAATACAAATCCGACTCCACCCTGCTATCTGAAATGAATTTAGAAAGGAATCATTCACTCTAGTTCTGTAATGAGACTTTTTCCTGCCACCTCTTTTTTGGACCAATTGATAAGTTTTTTTTTTTTTCTGACTTTATTACAGATACTTAGCAGATACGTTCAGGGTTACTCCGGCATTTTTGTAGGCCACAGCCCACTAATTCTAGTGCACTGTCATTTCAACTTAACCAAGGTTCATACTGATTTTCAATGTCTCTTTTCAAGGCTTCTCAAAGTACCTTCTTCAGACAAAATTCAAGTTTTCAAAACAAAGTGTGGGGTTTGTTTTACAATCCACAGCTATTCAAGAAAATGGTAAAAAATTAAAAAAAAAAAGAAAAAGAAAATCAAATATGCAACAAATAAATGTTACCATAGCCAATAATAGTTATTTTTTTGTTTGTTTTTAACTAGTTATTACCTTTTCACTCCAAACAAGGCACATTGACACTTTGATGTAGGGGCCTACTATCTGGGACCTAAGTTGCAGGGATACTATGTAGGGAGTTTAGCAGCAAGATGTCTGTTACAAATGCGTTTTATTTCATCTAAAATATTAACTCTTTTCATAGCTTTTAATTTCTAATCAAGATGACTGCCGTCGTGTCCATTTCTTTTTGGGCCCAACAACCCTAATATAAAATTATCACAATTTTTTTTTTTTTTAAGGAGGTGGGGTTGTCATGTGAGAGCCCCGTTCGAACAAGGAAAATATTCGATTGGTTGCAAAAATGTTTTTTATCAGATAGATATACGTAAAAAAATAATACTTTTTTTTTTTTTTGAGAGGAGGGGGTAATTTTATTTATGGCGGCCGCTACTACTCCCCCTTGTGCTCCCATCAAAAAAAAAAAAAAAAAAAATTATAAATGAGAACAAAAATAGAGGGAGATCTGAATCTTTATCACGAAACAACCTGAAGTAGTTTTATGATAAAGGGAAATAACTCTTGTGACCACAATACTATGCAATTTCAGAACAATATATTTAGATTTTATTTCCAATGCTTAAAAAAATAATTTAAATGTATTTATTTCGATTCTATCTTTAATATTTTGACACAAATTTTTACTAGACATGAAGAAATACGATTTTCAAGACGTTTTCAACATTTTCAAGGATTTTTCAAGATAATAGAAATAAGGCTTTTTCAAAAGAAAATTAAAAATTCAAGGACCTTTCAAGTCTGTACGAACCCTATTAACACCTGACGCTGTACCTAGAGAGGTAAATAAAATAAGCACATCTTTTTTCAAACGTACGTGTATATGCCAGACTAAAAAAAAAAGTTATAAACGGTGCCTCCTCTGCCCGCTAAACAAAGATATCAACCACGGTTGATACGACAGAAAATAACTGAAGAGTCAAAGAAGTTGCAAAAATCGATAAGGGTGAACACTAACCAGACTTCCATTGGTAGAGTGTAGTGAGTACTGGAACTTAGGAGAGACAGACTCATTGCCATCCAAATCATAAAGACCAATGATTGTTGTTAATGCAAAGTTAATAGCAACAGACTGTTGCGATAACAAAAAGTCATTTGCAATAGTTATCGAAAGTGGTGGAGGATACCGGAACTCTGGGAAGACTTGTCACTCAGACTCTAGAGATCATAGCCATTTAATATCAGTGATTAATCATAAATGATAATCTGTGTGAAAATTATAATTGAGTATATTGGTAATAAGGAGGACACAAAAGAAAAAAAGGAAAGAGAAAGAGAAAATAAAAAAGAAAAAGGCGAAAAACAAGAAAAAATAATAGAAATAGAAAAACAGAAAAGAAATAAAAAAGGAGAGAGAGAGAAAAAATAGGAGAGACAGAGGGGAAAAATAGGAGAGACAGAGGGGAAAAATAGGAGAGACAGAGGGGAAAAATAGGAGAGACAGAGGGGAAAATAGGAGAGACAGAGGGGAAAAATAGGAGAGACAGAGGGGAAAAATAGGAGAGACAGAGGGGAAAAATAGGAGAGACAGAGGGGAAAATAGGAGAGACAGAGGGAAAAATAGGAGAGACAGAGGGGAAAAATAGGAGAGACAGAGGGGAAAAATAGGAGAGACAGAGGGGAAAAATAGGAGAGACAGAGGGGAAAAATAGGAGAGACAGAGGGGGAAAAGGAGAGACAGAGGGGGAAAAGGAGAGACAGAGGGGAAAAATAGGAGAGACAGAGGGGAAAAATAGGAGAGACAGAGGGGAAAAATAGGAGAGACAGAGGGGAAAAATAGGAGAGACAGAGGGGGAAAAGGAGAGACAGAGGGGGAAAAGGAGAGACAGAGGGGGAAAAGGAGAGACAGAGGGGGGAAAAGGAGAGACAGAGGGGGGAAAAAGAGAGAGAGAGGGGAAAAGGAGAGAGAGAGGGGAAAAGGAGAGAGAGAGGGGAAAAGGAGGGAGAGAGGGGAAAAGGAGAGAGAGAGAGAGGGAAAAAGGAGAGAGGGGGGAGGGAAGAAAAAGGGAAAAGAAAAGAGTAATTATGTCCAGAGATAACCAAGCGACTCAAATATCCCAAAAGGCTTCCTCTTGTGGGGAGAAACATAAATTTACCAACTCCAGGAACCACACTATCATCAGTGATTAATCACTAAAGATGACCTGCGTGAAAAATCCTAGTGAATAACAATAATATCAATGTTTCCAATAATATTGATTTCGATTTATAAGTCATTATGAAAGATTTTTGTGAAATTCGTTCGCAAATATGAACTGGAGGTCATATTTGAATGCCGTTAAAAATGGTCGCTTCTACTTCTGCCGAGAAAGCTTTGTAAATATTTAGTCGTTTTTGCCTGCAATTACATTTTAGCCGAAAGCATAAGGAATCGAGATGAAAACATCGATTAAAAAGCATCCTTTTTCCATCGTAACAAAAATAAATAAACAGAATAAAGTGATTAATCTTTTTATTTCACTTTTTCTATGAAAAAAAGAAAAACAAAAACAAAAAAAAAACTAGTTGTCCAAACAACACACAGTGCATCTGTCAATGTAACCATTTTCCTGTTATTCTTATTCTAATGGAACATCCGAAAAAGAAATTATTTCGTCTTAAATCAACTCTGCTGACCAATGTTACTAAAAGACTGACAAGATTCCTTGGCCTTTTGGTCAAGATCAAAGTGTAGCATCTGTTCTTCAGATGCTGCACTAGCAGTATCAGAATTTTTGTAGGAATTTTTGACACCCCTAACACGAAACTGCGAATACAATATAAAAATCTCGTAATTTCTCTGTTAAAAGTGGGTTATTTATTTTCTTTATGGATTATACTTCCAAAATAAACTATTACAGTTGTTTTAAAAGTAATAAAAATATTTTTATTTTTTTTTTAAAACAGTAATGAATTTTCCGAACTCAATATTTTTCAATTTTTAAACTCAATATTTTTTAATTTTTAAATTTTAAAAATCTATCAAAATTTTTCTATTGATTCTATTTTTACGATATTTTCAGGGTCAATGTGAAATTTTATGTTCTTTCCAATAAACCGAATATAATATTTTAGACAAACGTTTTTTTTAAATTCACGCCCCCCCATTTTCACGCCCCCCCATTTTCACGCCCCCCCCCCATTTTGAAATGTCTATTAAAAAGTAAATAATTAATTTATGTTTAATAGGTTTATATATCACAAATTGAAGAGAAAAGGTCAATAAATAATATATTCAAATTTAAAACAAAAAAAAAAAAAATCAGTTTTTTAGAAATTTACCTGTAAAGTCCGAAGTTTAAAACCTTTTAAAAAAAAAAAAAACACATTGTTTTGTTTTTTTTTTTTTTAAATAAAACCTTGGTCCTTACTCCTTTAATTGAAAAAAAAAATTAGGGCTTGAATTACATTTTTCGAGGAGTTATAAGCTTGGAAAGATGGGGTGGAATTATTCACTATTTTCACGAAATTTCTGACACTGCTAATGCTGCACTTCTATTTCTTGTTCTCTTTCGGTGGAGGAGAAATCCTTCACGACTGAGACAATTTTTATTTTTGTACCTTTTCTCCACGTTAAAAAACGACCCTGGTGTCTAACTCTGTCCCGTGGGGAGGCATAGTAAATAGGTACTAAAAGATTTCCTGAAATTTCTACGACAAGCATAACAACGGATGAAGCCAAACACCATTTCTATTGGTTAATGTAGCTTCAATTTGAAATACTATTTTGTTTGGGTTTTTACTTAAAAAAAAAAAAAAAATTAAAAAAAAAAACCTTGTAGGCCAACCAAATACATCTATCTAATATTATAAAATTAACATTAATATTATATATTATATATATATATAAAAAAAAAAGAACTTTGTGCGCATGTAAGTTCGTTCCATATGAACTTCGATACGGCTGGGCTGAGTTTTATGAAATTTTACACAAATGTACTTTATGTTTCTGGCAGGGTTCTTAGATTTTGTATCAGAATGTTTTAGATAAGTATCGATAATCGGGAAAATATACACCTTAACATCACAAGTGCATTTGAAAAGTTTTATTTCCATACAAGCAGAAAGGCCTAGCATATAAAATCAACAGTAGGTTCTTAGAAAGGATAGTGGCGTGTACAAAATGATTGTTTCTGTTTAGAGCACAACTGAACTATGATACTTGACTTTTGCATTTTAAACTTTCATTCAAGCCATTATCACTGCACAAGCAGTAGGGGCAGACATATAAAATCAACAGTAGGTTCTTTGAAAGAACAGGAGCACGTTCGAAATGACTATGTTCAGAGCACAACTGAACCATGATACTTGAGTTTTGCATTTTTAACTTTAATTCAAGCCGTGATATATATATATATTAGTGATGGGACGATGCCAAAATTTTTCCCGATTCCGATTCCGATTCCGTTCAAAATTTCCGATTCCGATCCGATTCCCGATTCCGATTCCGATTCTTGTAAAATTTATACATATTTAATTAGAGATTTTTTTTGTTTGTTTTTTCGTAAATTTTCAAATTATTACATAAACCCCTGGTTAATGTCCGCGTATATTTTATCTCAAATGTTTGCCTTGTAATTGATTAAAAATTGTAACACAACAAAACATTTATTTTGATTTTAAAACAAAGCTATATTGTACCAGTTCGTATTTACTGTATAACATGCTACTTACATGAATAGTGGAAAATATTCGAAGATTGGTAGGCAAAATAAGAAAACGCAAAGCCACATCTCATTGTTACGAACGAATTTCTAAATAATAATATATTACTATTATGAAAACCATTTTTAACGTGAGATTGCGTGAGCTTTCTGTGCTTTCTCTCGCAGCTAAATCCATATTCCAAAATGAAATATTACTTTTATAGATTACGTGTTAGAACATTTTTTTTTAATTGGCGGAAAGAAAAGCGATCATTTAGAATTTAGAGTGTAAGATCAGTTTCGAATATAAATTTAACGTAAAATGATCATCATTTCTGGCCATCCTAATTCTTTATGGATATTTACTAAAGTGTTTCCCACTAAATTAAGTTCGGTTTGCAACGTTGTAAAACCATGTGTAATCGCTTAAAAAGTAGACACCCTATCCCCAATAAGCGCACATAATTTAAAATTGGTAACACACTACAGCTCATGTTACGTTGTATTTATTTGTGAAACTGACCGTCTATTTTAAATTCCTAATCGTTTTATATTAGTGTTGTGTCGATTAATCGGAATCGGGAATCGGATAAATCGGTAATTTTGGGGGTATCGGAATCGGTATTGGAATCGGAAAAATTTGTGCCTAATTTCCGATTCCCAAATCGATTCTTTTAATATTTTTAAAAAGTTCATTTTCAATTGTTTGTACCGATTATAAATATTTCTTTCTTTTAAACTATTAGTAAAACTAAAGAAGATCTAAACTTATTTTATATGCGTAAAATAAACAAAACAAAAATTGAAACTTTGCGAAAATTCGCTAGGTAACCTTTAGAAGAATGCAGTTTATTTTCAAAGTAGCGAAATAATTGTCTAAAATTAAAGAAATATTCTGCCCAGAAAAATAATATCAAACATTATTGCTAATTAAATGAAAAGAATATAAAAGTGTTGGGTTTTGTCGGTATGTTTGCTGCTCCCTCACTCGGCAATCGGTATTGACAAATATAATAAGCCGTGCATGCATGGTCCCCCTCTATGTGAGGAGGGGGATCGAATAAAGTGATAAAAAAAGTGATACATAACTGATAAAAAAACAATTTGGAGTGAAAAAAAAATTTTCAAAAGTTTTCAGAAAAATGACTAAGTTCAACTTTTGCTCCACACCCAATATTAGCCCTAAAACCTCCAGGGCTTGTGACTCTGATTTTTCCCAGGGTCACTGATACTTCCATCAGGTGTATATCAGGTATGCCCATGGTTTTGCCAAGTTTCAGAAAAATCTAATGAATGGATGAAAAGTTATTCTGAAAAATATGTCAATTTTGTCTATTTAGAGTCATTTTGAGGTATTTTTTTTTACCTCTTTTGCCCATATATATATCACGGAGGCCTCGCTGAAGCCCGCCAATCTCACTCAAAAGTTGAGTTGAAAGTATTATGGGGTAATTAACACCTTCGATGCCGTTGGTTTCGACAACAATACTTTTTCACACCCACTTGCCAAATTTCTCAAGGAGTTTAATATGAAAAGATTTCAAACGAATAGAGTTTTATTTTATTTTCCTGGAGCCACATTGTCTGACACCGTCGAATTTTTCTCGGGTTTCGGAAAAGTTAAAAATATACATGAATATCTCACAATGAATTTATCAAAGTCTGGATAAAATAGATAAAGAGAAAACATTTAGAAAAGTTTCAGATTGAAAAAGAAATTATATTTACATTTAAAAGTCCCCCCTCATTGAAATTCTACTTTTGGACGATATTTGTAAACCCACTAAAAACCAAATTATTTTTAGATCTAGGATGAAGCTCTAAACTGTCTACACGTATTAAAAAAGGGAGCTTGTGCAGTTTACACTATGTTAAAAGACGAAAAATAAAAAAATATATATATTCTACGTACTCGTTATGGAATGAAGTTCTCATAAAAAAATCCCGTAATTTCATCAAATAGTTTTTATTTTATGCCGTAAAAACGATTTGGGAAATTCGGAATCTTCCTAAAAAAAACTGCGATAATTAGTCAAGGGAGCGTAAAACAAAAACTATTTAATGAAATTACGTGATTTTGTTATGAGAACTTCATTCTATAACGAGTACGTAGATCTATAGAGTTTAGTTTTACTAATAGTTTAAAAGAAATAAATATTTATAATCGGTACAAGCAATTGAAATTAACTTTTGAAAAATATTCAAAGAATCGATTTTGGAATCGGAAATTATACACAAATTTTTCCGATTCCGATGCCGATTCCGATTCCCCGAAAATTACCGATTTAACCGATTCCGATTCATCGGCACAACACTAATATATATATATATATATATATATATATATATATATATATATATATACAAAAATAATTTTATAAAATCAGCAGTAGGTTCTCTACAGTGCAATGTAGACTAAAATGTATTATAGACTAAGTCACTGCAGGAAGGCATGTGAAGTTTCATCCTGGTGGACTGCGATGGTTCCCCAACTAAAGCAAACAATCGATTTGATTGAAAAATGGATGATTTAGCCGGTCTCGATGACAGCAAAACTATAACAGCAATTGTGAAACAGTCGTTGATCCTAATTAAATTCAGAGCATCATCGAGTCTCCCTGCCAGTCACTATATGTTTTGAATTTGCCAAAAATTCAGAAACAGTAATCGTAAACGAATGTTAAATGAATGGGAATAAATTCATGAAATTCTGTTATTACTAACCAGCAGAGGATTACTGTTTACGATTAAAGGAAACGGTTTACCAGGCATGCATATGTGTAACGTGGCCGTTACTTTTCAATTGTGCCGTTACATTTCAAACCTCTTGACCCCATACACTGTCCGGCACCGCCGCAAAGGAACAAACAAACAAACAAATCTTTTTTAAAGAATAAGAAATCTGACTCAGCATTTTTTTAAAAGTGCAAATGAAATATATTTGCGGTTCTTCCAAAACAGCACATTTCATTATATTTTCAAACTCTTTTTGCACACACATGTGATTTTGAAAAGTATCAGCGCCCTTGCTACTTTACGTGGGCCCCAGCCAGCACTTTTTCGCCCCAAACTCACACGTTTCTCTTGCCCGGCATGCAACTAGCTTCTACACCGCATGGTGTATTTTTTTCTTCTTTTTTTTATGACGCAAGCTCGTGCACACTTGCTAATTTGCATATATGCTTTACTGGCTGCTGCTGTTAATATTTTTTCTAGTCAGCTATCCTTTCATTGCTGCTGATTTTTTCATAAGCGCTTATACATATTACATATGCAATGCGATATTGTATGAAGGGAAGCTTGATGACTACGGGTTGAGTACATGTGTTGCACAGAGAAAAACGATATGATGGATGTGTAACACGAGTCTTAAAGACAGGCTTAGTTCTGATGAGCTGAGAGGGAGATTAAATCTGGAATGTATAGAGAGGTGTGCAAGACAGGAGACATCGATGGTATGGTCACATTGAAAGAAAGGATGAGAATTCTTGTACAAGAGTAGCGGTAGCAAGATAAGGTAAATAAAACGTGGATCTTGGGTTTACTTTCGGCAACCTCGTAACTCTTTCCTTATTGTCCTTTAGTCCTCACATTCCAGAAGCGATGTTTCTGACAAAGAGGTGAGAACTGCTGTTTTCTGGGTCAGAATCTATTCCATCTAACACTTATCGTTGGACAGTTTTTGATCTTTAAGTACTATTTAAAAAAAAAAAAATTTACCTCTTTACATCAATTGGCTTCATGCTTTGTCCCGAGCGACATCTCAGTCAGTAACCCTCACTAGACACTGTCATGCATGATTACACTTCATACACATGCTTGACAGACATTTCAGTAACGACAGGAGCAACTGGATTCATGTAAAATAATTTTAAAAAACTGCCTAGAATATATACCCGGTGAACAAAGTGCAAGAGAGATACAAACAGTTTCACATAAAGGGACGATTAGAATCTTAAGATCTCTTGTATAGAATGAGATAGCGGGTGTATAGTTGGCGTCCAGTAGGATGCCCCATCTCCAACTAAAACAAAATAAGAAAAGTAACTCTTGCTGTCTTTTGTTTGTCTTTTTGTCCTAACATTCCATTAGCGATGCTTTTGACAAAGAGGGAATTGCTGTTTTCTTGGTAAGAATGTATTCCATCCAGCATTTATCGTTGGCAAGTTTCTGATCTTGTGTTTTTTTTTTTTTTTTTAGCTCCTTACATCAAGTGGCTTTATGCCTCGTCTGGAGTGATTGTCACTCAAAAAAAAAAAAGAAAAATTTAAAAGTAAGGGAAAACATGGAAGGAAATGATTCAAGAAAAAGGAGGATAAATAAAGACATGGTTTGGAAGTTACTTTGTAAGAGCCGCCCAATATATGCCGGTATGTAAAACTGTCTTCATGTTAGCATTGCATGAATTATCTGATGTACGCATAAAGATGGTAACATCTGTTTATAACACCACTCTTTCAAAGATGTGGAGATGACCAAAAGGAAAATCGAAGCAGACACATGACATTCGATGCATGCGCAAAAATGTTGACCGCTGGCGGCTAGTCTTTGAAGTGACCATCAAATAAGATAAAAAAAAAAAAAAAAACACGAAACGTAATCGAAAAAAAAATACATAAAAAATAAATAAATCAATCAATTTAAGGGGTCAAGGATGTTTAAGCTATCTAAAAATAGGAGGCAAGAAGGAATTGTTAAATCCATCAGAAATATCGGCCCTGACAGGTGAATCGCAAACTTCAAAGACGGCTTTGAAAGCAAAGGCATCATTCAGAAATTTTTATCCTTCCACTCCCTTCTGCATCACCCCCCTTGCCCTGCATCCCAGCACATACACAATTCTTACATTTGTCAACCCTTAAAGGTGCTTAGTCGGTCGGTCGGACGGTCGGTCGGTCATTCGGTTGGTCACATGCAGTGGCAAGCAGACGAGGGCGGAGGGCTTAGTATTCAGGGCATAAAATCGTATTCAAATTATCTCCCCTCCTTGATATTATGTTTCTGAATTTTTAAGGTGAAGATTGATAATTTGTATCCTTTGGATCATTCAGACTACTATTCTCATCTTGAGTGTTATTTGAAGAAAGTTTCGGCCAATTTAAACTCCGATTTTCTTCAGGCGTATCTTGACGAAACTCTGCGCAGAATTCTGAACAGAACCCTTTATTAATCTACTGGAATTGCACACACTCAGACTAGGTAAAATCTATATAATGATAAAACTCAGATCAGCTTGCTTGGGTGTTTAAATCGTCCATCCGGTTTCTGATTTCCGGTTTAAAGAAATTCGTCTGCTTACCTATTTCATGGTCGTCCTGCTAAATATTAAAAGCCACCGCTGCTATTCAAAGCATACACAAAGTCAACAATATTTTTTTTTGTTTTAACTTATTTTAACATTTTCCTTACAAATAAATGTAATTAAACACCGTTTAGTTAAAAAAAACCCAACAGATTTAGATATAAATATACAATATATAAGTATAATCATATTTATAACCATGTTTACTGCTTTTAGTAGCGCTCTTGTGTATTCCGACGATTTATTTTCTTTCAGGCTTTACTTAAAAAAATATACTCTCTCCAAGGAGGAAGGTAGAAACTTGGTTTTAGTAGCGCTTTTAATAGGGCCTCCTTAATTTTAATTAGTGCTTGAAGTAGTGCTCTGGAGGCTTCCTGAGTTTTATTTTTTTTACTCATCACTTAAAAAAAATTTTTTTTTCAAGATAAGACAATATAATCTCAAAATCCATTTTTATTTTGAATATATTTTCATCATGCTTCAAGGGCCAATGGGTAGACTAGTTTAGTTATAAATGACGTTTTTCTAGATGTTGATGGTTCAATACGTCTTGTTAAACTGTATCAACAATGTATTATACGTGTATTAATTCAATGAACAATGGAAAAACTAGATTAGATGAACACATGTATATACACACGTCATACAGATAATTGACACATTTATACAAACGTATATACATATTCATTAATAGAACATTTTATATCGCTAGACGATACACGAATTTAGACAGATATATATATATATATATATATATATATATATATATATATATATATATACACACACACACACACACACACACACTAGCAAAAGTACCCGTCGTTGACTAGGTTCAAAAACAGCCTACAGAAAATGGACTCTGATTTATTAAAGTATAATAGGTTATGAAAAGGAAGGGTTGTAATGAGATAGCTTCGAATTTGGGGGTATCAAAACCAAAGAAAAATATGATGAAAGTAAAAATAAAATAGATAAACCCCATAATTTATTATACCATACCTGTTCATACTGAAACACTTATCACAATATTCTGTGGATCTATATTAAAAAACCTTGTTAAACTTTGTGGCATATTTCCATTCTATGGAGGTCAGGCGCGAACGAACACCCCATAATTTTATTATACCATATTTCTTCAAACTGAAACATAATTATCAAAGTATACTTACGCAGATAGATATGAAAAGTCTTTATTAAAGTTTGTGACTATTTCCATTCTATGGAGGCCAGGCACAAATGCAGACCCCACAATTTTATTATACCATCCCTATTTAAATTAAAACATACTTATCAAAGTATTATTATGTAAATCTATATCAAAAACACTTGTAAACGTTTTTTTTTTTTAATTTTTACATTTTTTTTATTTCCATACTTTGTGGACCAGGTGCGAACGCAGACCCCACAATTTTAATGAACCACTGTTCTGCCAGATCAAACATACCCATTCCTGTGTCTCGAGAAATCTTCTATCATATGTAATCATTTTTTTAAAATAGTCAACCATGTAGGAGCCTATTCATGACCAGACACACACACAGACCTTCAGCTTTATATATATATATATGATTACTTTATTTAATCACATAAATTAATATACGAAGATATAATTTTATGCATAAATTTTTCAGTATTTACTTACAGTGCTCAATACATAGGTAGAGCTAGGTAGTAAGTTATGAAAATATATATGGCAATTAAGCTACACAGAATATTCCGCGTTTCATTCTCGTCAGGTCTGTCGAATTCTCACGAGAATGAAATGCAGACTATTCTGTGTAACTTAATTGCCATATATATTTTCATAACATATATATATATATATATATATATATATTATCCTCCCCATACCTAACCCCCACCCCCTATTCGCTGACAAGATTCTAATTTTGTAAACGATATAAGAACATGTTTTTTGTATCTTGAAATTTCAGTTTTCAAGGGTAACTTTTGGCCTGAAGACGTAATCACCCCAATAATGGGTGATTACAGAAACATGTATGCACATATGTAGCCATCAATGTTTGTATAAATAAATTTAATAATTATTTATTTATATATATATATATATATATATATATATATATATATATATGTACACACACTTACAAAAAACACGGACATAATATATACACTCTCAGTAAGTAACAGTCTGCATAATCCAAATAATACAAATTATCTCTTCTCATATTTTTGAAAACTAGGACTTATACTCGAGTCTTTGGAGTATACAGTTAAGGAGTTGACCCCCCCCCCAGGCATCACCAGACCTTTGCATGCGATTGTTCACTCTTCATTTTAAAATAGCATTTTTCCTTGACAATTTGTATTAGATCGGTTCAAGTGAATAAGAAGCTCTATTCACGGATCTGTCTGGCGCACGTTTGAGATTGTACTTCAGTTTTAAATAGGACTTTTCGGCGGAGAGATAAAATAAAATGTGTGAGTAAATACGAGGCGCACACACGTACCTTGCCAAGAAATGAATAATGATACGTGGCCATCTCATAAGTTATCGCTTTTTAAGCTTTGCCGAAATAATTATCTTCTTTGAAAAACTCTTGTGTGTTTTTCCCCCTTTTTTGTTTTCTTTAGCATAAATCACGAACTACATTAGTTTGGTGTCGCAAACAAAAGTGTCACCCTCTATAATACAAAATCGGTACTCGTACAGTTTAATCAAGACATTAAAAAACGAAAATATCGAAAAAAAAAAAAAAAAGTTATATTGTACGTATCCGTTATGGAATGAAGTTCTCTACAAAAAAAAATTACTTAATTTGAATAGATTTTTTTTTTTTTACAGCAAAACATTTTAAAAAATTGTTATGATACCGATCAAAATGTAGCCATGTTTCGATTTTTAGAAAGAAAAGCTATGATTTAACATGGGGAAGGGGGGCGGCACTTTAGATCGAGTTATCTCCCCGTGACACGTTCTAAAAATCCTAACATGGCTACCTTGAGCGCGCTGTCATAAAAACGTGTTTTTTTTTCACTGTAAAAAAAAAAAAAAAAAAAAATACTCGATCAAATTAAGTGAAACTTCAGTCCAAAACGGATACGTAATTTTTTTTTTTTTTTTTTTAATATTTTAATTTTTTTAACGTCTTGATTGAACAGCACAAGTAACCTAAGATTTAATGCTGTCCATTTTGTATCTGAATTGGGGAGATGAGGATTGAGTATTCGTATTATTTGGACTATTCAGGCTACCGTTACCATTTGTAATTACTTTTTCATGTTTCGGTCGATGTAACCTCCAACCTTCTTCAGGTGTATCTTGTCAAACTCAGAAATCGGTACCGAATTTCGAACAGCACACGTAGAGGTTCCAGCGTTTTTGAGATGAGGGTTGATTATTTACTGTTCTCATCTTGATTGCTATTTTCACAACGTTTCGGTCGATGTAACCTCGGATCTTCTTCAGGTGTTTTCTTCTTGAAAACATAAATCATTAGATCGAACTCTGGAATCTATATGTATTTTTGGTCACCCATTTGGTATTGAATAGGCTCAACATCTCTTAACTTTTGTGATCTAATAAAGATCCGGTCGTCAATACGATTATGTCATACTGGGAGCTTATAATATTGTCTTAAAATTTCTTTGTTTGAATCTGTCAAATATTGACATGTCAACGTTATTATACATCATGCGGAACATTATCATAGGATTAATATTGATCAATGCTATTAACTGCATTATATTATGTTGGGGGGGGCGTTCATAAGATTTAAAGATAAAGCTGTAATCAGAAGGAAAGCAGTCCTGCGACAATGGGTTTCACATGTGAGAAACACTTGCAAAAGTGTCCATGGAAATTCCAGATATGAAAGGAGAAAAAATCACATTGTGCCAAAAAGAGTTCTTACTGTGAATGTAATACAAGGAGGAACCAAAGACTGGAGCTCAGTCGAGCTCCTTCCATGTAAATAATGATCAAGTAAACAGACACTAGAAACGCATCTTCTGCGAAAAAAAAAAAAAAATGGTTGTAGGGAAGAGAAGAAAACACCCTCTCCCACTAGATTCCAAAGTTGATTTTGCACTCTCTCGAATAGGAAAGGTGTTTTATGCAACACCTACCTAGATAGAAGTTTGGTTGTTTTATGGCCTATCAACCCTTTTCTGGTTATTTACTGCTAAATCCAGTCATTTGGCATAAAGTTTTAATGCTTCAAGTTCTTTATATCGTCAAACCAGCAAGAAGACCCGGCAATGTCCAGGATTTAATGATGATCAATGAATGTTTCACACTCCCATATTTTTATTGTCATCGAAATCGATGAAATCACCCATTTTTCAATCAAATCGATTGATTGCCTACTCTAGTTGGAGACGTATCAGTGAAACCAGGAGGAAGCCTTCCATACATCCCTGCAGTGACAGTCGACAACATATTGTAGTCTACATTGCACTGTAGAGAATCTACTGTTGATGTTATAAAATTATTTTTAATGTTTAAAATGCGAAATTCAAGTATCATGCTCCAATTGTACTTTCATTTTAAACGCACCCATTATATCAAAGAACCTACTGTTGATTCTATATGCCTGGCCTTACTGCTTGTATGGCGATAATGGCTTAAATTAAAGTTTAAAATGCAAAAGTCAAGTATCATGGTTCAATTGTGCTTTAAACAGAAACAATTATTTCGAATGTGCCCTTATCATATCCAAGAACCAACTATTGATTTTATATGTTGGGTCTTTCGGCTTGTGTGGTAATAAAACGTCTCAAATGCACTTGTGCTGTTAGGCTGTGTAAGGTGTTAACTTTGATCAAAGTCGCCTGTTCTTTCTTTCATCGAATTATTTCATTATTGATACTTATTTAAGACATTCCATTACAAAACCTATCTAAGCCAAGCACATAAAGTACCTTTGCGTGAAATTTCATAAAAATCGACCCAGCCGTTTTTGAGTCCATAAGGAATGAAGTCCTTTTATATAATAGTAGATAGATATTTATTCATAGGGTTTGGTTTGGTTTGGTTGTTTTGCAGAGGAAAATTGTTGGTTTTACTTTTCAGCTTTGCAGAACATGATTGAGTTTCGCAAAAAGAAAGGGAAAAAAATAATCTTTGCTGCATTTTAGGTCACGAAACCAGCATCTCCAGACAGCTTGATCTTGTAGCATCATCTTAGGTTGAGAATTGCATCTGGAATGGACGCATCTTAGGAATCTTCGTTCTTGCATTCATCATGCGAATCTCGTTGGCAGGTGGGTCAGCTGACAAGGCTGCCTTCGTTTTCTGATCCGAGGATCAAAGGAACACCAAGAGAATGGCACAATTGAACATGGAATCACTGAATAAAAGCGGCATCAAAGACAACTATGATGACTGCAACACGGAGTAAACCCCGCTGTTAAAACCATCGCTGCAAAAAGTGGCAAAACAAAACGGCAGGAAGAAGTCAAGCACAAATAATGAAAGGTTAAACTGGAATAATCGCAGAGAAAATCTAATTTATTTTGGTTTTGACATGTTCGGACGGAAAACGAAGAATTGAAATTCATTCTTGGCGCTGTGTCTAATTGAATTTATCAAGAGTGGTATTTGAAAATTGTAGTTTTGTTTTTTGGGTTTTTTTAATTCCTTCATTAAAATTTAATCGACATTTAGAAAAAAAAAAAAAAAAAAAAAGCCTGTGGTTTATATTTCAAAGAATTTTACAAATGTTGAAATTTTTTACTTCAGGTAGACATGAAAAGAAAAAGACTAAAAGGTATCCTTTGTTTTGGTTAGCATTGAAGTAAGATTCAAGTCAACGAGAGAAAGGGAGATGACATGGGGATCACCATTTATCAAGGCCCGTAAGCCACTCGGGGATAAGGGTTATTTTGTGTACAATAATCAATGGGATAATATCGTAGTAATAGTTGGTATTGGAGATTTGATAAAGCGTCTTAATCAGGAATTTGTTTATGTTGGACTTGAAGACGTCCAAGTTGTAGTCAGGTGGGAAACAGAAAACCAATTTGATAATATTACATAACGAATAGCATTATTGTAAAATGGAAACGTTAGACGACACCTTAAAGTAAAGAGGTGACCCCCGCAGAAGAGAAGTTGACAAAACCATGTGACTTACGAACGGAAAATATCTGTCTCTTGACAAGCAAGACTTCAAGAAACAAAGACGTATTTAGGGTGCTGTTTCAATATAACTAGATCTTTCTATTTGAGATCAGATTTGCTGGAATATTATTTAGGGAGTTGGGCAGCAAGATATCTTAACATTACATGAATTTCTGCATGTCAGTAAAGTCAGAGAAGCAAGAGCCTGGGAGGGAATTTCAAAGTGCAGCAGTCAGAGGAAAAAAAAACTACTTGAGTAGAGAGCTTTACGGCATTTAGGGGGTCTCTACAGTGTAGGGGTGGGATTTTGCTGCTTGTTGGGTTTGTTGAGGATATTGTCATCAAGGGGGTACTAGAGCATTGAGTTTGTCAGAGCATGTGCCATTAAAATATCTAAAACAGGCACAAGGATGCCACATTTTGACGATGGGACAGAGGTTGGAGGTTAGTCGATAGTGCAGGACTTATCAGGTTGGTGACTTTTTTCTGAACCCTGTCTAGGAGCGAGACACTAGTGGCAACTGCACTAACCCAGAGGTAGTAGACAATACTCCATGTCTGAGATGTTTCTCATTATAAAAAATAGATACATGGCGAGAGTCAAGAGGGAAAGAAAGATTGGGACGACGATACAGAATGTCTACGATTTTAATTGCCTTAGTGTCTTTACATCATACTGCCTGCCTGGCCCTCTGTAGCCTCAGGCGACAAGATCAAAGTGTAGTATCTGTTCCGGCAGATACTGCAAGCTATGACTAGCTATGACTAGCAAAGACCAGATGTGGGGGCAACCCCACATGCCTGACCATTAACCAGCTCCCATTTCCCACCTCTCGGGAGCTGGTCCCCTTTTTCCCTTCCCCCTCCCTTCACTCCTCACATTAAAAATTGGCCTTGTGCCTAATTTGCTCGGTGGGGGAGCAAATAAATACCATCTGTTCCGGCAGATACTGCAAGCAAAGACCCTATGTGGGGGCGACCCCACAGATAAGACCTTGGTCAATGTAGGGGCAACCCTTCATACCAATTGTCACTATCCAGCTCCCCTACTCCCCGGGGAGCTGGTCCCCATTCCCCCTTCACTCCTCACTTTAAAAATCGGCCTTGTGCCTAATTTGCTCGGTAGGAGAGCAAATAAATATTGAAAGTGTAGTATCTGTCAGAACAGATACTGCAAGCAAAGACCATATGTGGGGGTAACTCCACATATCAGACCTTGGTCAATGTAGGGGCAACCCTTCATACCAATTGTCACTATCCAGCTCCCATTTCCCACCCATCGTGAGCTGGTCCCCTTTTTTCCCTTCCCCCTCCCTCTCTCCACATTAAAAGACGACCTTGTGCCTAATTTGCTCAGTGGGGAAGCAAATAAATACATACTGTCTTTACATCAGAAAAAGTCAAATTTAGATTCTTTACTGCCATCCCGGAGTTGTGCCAAATGATGTGGTTATTAAAGGGCATATTTTCATCTCCATCAATGGCAAGGATATTGGGAAAAATCAGGAAAAAAAAAACCTTAAAAATTAGTTATTTCGGCTGATCTTTTATATTCCAGAATGGATCTGCGGCGCCACAAAATAATGGTGTGTGTAACAATCAGTTCAAAGTGACGATGTTTGATAGGTTGAAAGTTCAATCCTCACTACAGTCAGTATTAAGTAAAAATAAAACCAGCCGAGCATGCTGGGTCCCCCTCCAAAAGTGAAATATTTACTTTTACCATGATTAATGTTTGTGCAAAATTTCAAAAAAAAAAAAAAAAAAAAAAAAAAAATTCTAGGAGTTGTTATTGAGAAAAATGCAAGCAAATGAATGGACAAACGATTTTAGGGCAATTTTACTCCTATGGTGGCCCTTAGGGGGTCAACCCAAGTTATCCCGGAAAATTCGCTGTAGTAAATATTATCTATACAAATAAAACAGTGTGTGTGTGTGTCCTTGTGTAAATATTTAACAGATAAACTATTGATCACATAACACTGAAATTTACAGTAAATAGTAATCCTACGCTAAGGATGGTGTATAGCAAATAAATTAAAAAATAAAAATGCAGGTTTTAAGATGACATTTTTTCATCCTTTTCTTTTGATTTAAATGAAAATAGCCAAAATGTGCGTGATGTGTGTTTGTGCAGTTTAATAATTCTAAAACTGTGGACTGTCCAGGCGTCCTTGCTTGCTTCAATCTTGTCTATGTATCTATGTATGCACGTGCATATATGTGAGGATGTGTGTGAGGGGGTCAGTGGATATATATAAAACGGTGAACCGTCCGGGCTTCCTTGCTTGAATCTTGTACATTTTGGTTTCGATTCTAGCTGATGGCACCCAAGTACTATTTTTTTTCTTACTTTTGAAATTACGATTATATATTGGGTACAATATAATAATAGATATATTATATATTGGGTACAATATAATAATAAATAATAGATATATTATATATTGGGTACGATATAATAATAAATAATAGATATATTATATATTGGGTGCAATATAATAATAATGATAGATATATTATATATTGGGTACAATATAATAATAATAATAGATATATTATATATTGGATACAATATAATAATAATAATAATAATAATAGATATATTATATATTGGGTACAATATAATAATAATAATAGATATATTATATATTGGGTACAATATAATAATAATAATAATAGATATATTATATATTGGGTACAATATAATAATAATAATAGATACATTATATATTGGGTACAATATAATAATAATAATAGATATATTATATATTGGGTACAATATAATAATAATAATAGATATATTATATATTAGGTACAATATAATAATAATAATAGATATATTATATATTGGGTACAATATAATAATAATAATAGATATATTATATATTGGGTACAATATAATAATAATAATAGATATATTATATATTGGGTACAATA
>NC_136507.1:25111925-25154425 GCF_053919585.1 Euprymna scolopes | reverse complement strand
TACATTTAATACCAGGTAATGCCAGGTACATCTGCTAGTATATATATATATATATATATATATATAATAGCTGTATCTATCAATTGCAGCTTTGGAATGTACTTTTATAAATTATGCTTTATTTTCTTTATTGAGATATATTTGTATTTAAAATTGATTAAAGCATGATTTTTCGAGTTGCATATAATTTATCACGGTATCGTCAGAGGATTTTATTAGACAAAATTGTAATAAAACTATAATAGTGGTAATAAATTAACTGATAGAAATGCGAAATGAACACAAAAATAAAAGAGAAGTAGAAATATTATATGGTTCACACCTCCATTTAACCAAATGGGAAAAAAACAACAAAAAAATTAAAACCGATTTGCCAAACTTACAAACCTGCATTTGTCAGCAAACGACCCATCTCCAAGGGTCTAGCAAGAACTGAAAGTCTGGTTGCATAGAATTTTTGGAAGGGTATCACATGGGCTGAAACTGAAAGTGGAAGGGAGGAAGGGCATGGCATGGGCAGAAACTGGAATGGATAAGAGAGATCTGGACTGAAACTAGAGTACGGGGAGAACTTAAAGGAAAATGATATGTATTTATATAGATTCTCAAAATTTCAACTATTTTGATTTAAATTTCATTCAAATTAGATGAAATATTTTCAGCTGAGAGTTCATGCTGCCATCCTCTGATTTGTTAAAATAAATCCTTTTGGACAATCTAAATTAATCATTATTATCAAATTTCACATTTCTAGATCTAATGGACAAAAAATTGTTAACAGCCCCCCCCCACACACACACAAACACCCGTCATTATCTGCTTGATATAGCATGAATGAACCTAGTGACATCGTGAAAACTAATTGATTTCACTAAAAAAAAAAAAAAAGTCCTTATTTCGGATTCACAATCCATTTAAGTAAAAAATAAATAAATAAATTAAAAAAGCAATTTTATTTTAAGTTTACAAAAATAAAAATTTATTTTCGCAATCCAAAAATTTAGAAAATTTAAAAAAAAAAATGATTATAAAATAGAGAAAATGTTCCGATTTTAATCAAGTTGAAATAATTCAATTAAAGAGAAAAATTGGAAAAAAATAAAAAGTAAAGTCCATCTTTAAAAAAAAAAAAAAAAAAAAGGACAGCAGATATTTTTCTATTCATCCATTTAATCTCTGCATTTACAGATAAAATTAAGACTTCAAACTTTAAAGTGAAAGACAATGGAAAATGCTATTTTTATTTTCTTTTTTTTAAATTTAAACATGACAAACGAAAATGATATTTTAAAACTTAACATGGCAGATCAACAAAAATGATATTTCAAACTTAACCATAGCAGACTAAAGAGACTGAAATCTCAAACACAAGTCTGTTCAACAATAACATCTTTACTAAAACATGACAGACCAATATGAGATTTCTGACTAGTTTGAAATTCCATTTTAAATGATCTATCAGGCTTTGGTTTGAAGTACCATTTATGTTGGTTTGTCAGGCTTTGGTTTGAAATACCATTTATGTTGGTTTGTCAGGCTTTGGTTTGAAATACCTTTTACATTGGTCTGTCAGGTTTTTGTTTGAAATACCATTTACATTGGTCTCTCAGACTTTGGTTTGAAATATCATTTACATTGGTCTGTCATTTTTGTTGAAAATATCATTTACGATGGTCTATCATGCTTTGGTGTGAAACACTATGTTAGTCTGTCCTGATTGAATCCAATCCATGCTCAGTGATGAAAGTGCTAATACTAACTTACGTTTACAGACGGACAAAGCCTCTAAGAAACGCATAGTCGCATGTAGAATAAAACCGAAACTGCATCCATTTTGTTGTACAATAAATTTTCCCTAATCCAACGCTAATGTGATTTTATTCAGAGAAAAATTATTACTGTCAGGATATTTGACCAAATTAAATCGTGGCTCACTTAAAAGCGGTTCGTCTTTTCTTTCAAGTGCAATCAAACCAGAAAAAAAAAAAAAAACACGTAAAATCAAAAATATTCTGATCGATTGACACATGATCAGGTTTCAATAAATTTGGTTTCCGAGATGTCAGTCAACATTTTAATTTCACTGCGTTTACAATATCATAAAACAACCCCCCCACCCCACCCCCACCCCGGAAGAAAAATCGATGGAGATGCTCCAATCAAACTCAATCACAGATCGTTTAGGCCAATCAGATTCAAGGGACACATTCTAAGAAATGAGAAAAATCTCGCACGTACATGAAAAAAAAAAAACTAAATGAAAAATGACAGTTTGTATAAACAAGCAATATAAAGTATTAAACGAAAGAAAGTACGGATGACCCAAAATTAACTTTTCTTCTACCTCACCTTAAAACTAACCCCGTCTCACAATACTTAAATACATTTATGTACCATAGTAGGTGTGCTCGGGGAGGAAGGGGGGGGGGCGATCACTGAACCTTTAATCTTCCTGATCTTCAGGAATGGCCTCACTGATAACAATGTGTATGGGATGGGTATATTTGCTGACACCAGTCTCTATAATAGACACCGGGGGGGGGGGACGAATGTACACACATTCTAGACAATGGCAGAAATCATGTAAAACAACCTTCAGTCTAATAGAATGGGCGGGGGGGGAGTCATAAGAATTTGTACATTTAATGCTGCTAAGACTTATGAAAGTCTGCATGAGATGTACAGTAACTGTACTAAGCATTTATCTTGTCTGCATATATATATATATATATATATATATTCTTATTATATATCAATCCTTATATAAGAAGCTCAAAGTGATTAAAGAGCAATATATATATAGAATAAATGGCAAAAAACTATATTCCAAAATTCATGATGTTGACTATCTTATAATTTATTCCTTTAATTCAATTGACTTATACAATTCTACGAAACAGATACTGTCAAGAATTGTATAAGTCAACTGATTTAAAGGAATAAATTATAAGATGGTCAACATCATGAATTTTGGAATATAACTGTCATTTATTATATATATATATATTTCTGTAGAAATATATTTTCTTATAATACATACCAATCCTTATTTAAGCTCAATGTACTTACAGAGCAATATAGAGAATAAATGAAAAAAAACTATATTCCAAAATTCATGATGTTAACCATCTTATAATTTATTCCATTAATTCAGTTGACTTTTACAATTCTTGACAGTATTTGTTTTTTGTAGCTTAATTTAGTTTCGTATATGCAAACATATATAATAGTTAATTTATTGATGTTATTTACATAAGTATGCATACACAAATTAGAATTAATAAATTTACTAATTATTAAATAGAACATTTTGGTAGAAGATTCATAATGTAGATTGTTAGTACGAATAGTCAGGTTTAATGATTTTGTTTGGAAAAATTCCAAAATGGCGTAATGGAAACATTAAAGGTATATGCAGCTTCTCTTTCAAATTTCTGGATTTTAATCATGTCAAATCACACTTTATTTCCTTTTGACGGATTGATTGTTGCTATTTCTTCTGATGAGTTAAGGGCAGAATAGATTCAATGATTGATATAAAAAATTAAGTGATTGATTTTGCGCTACGAAACAGATATTGGCAAGAATTGTATAAGTCAACTGAATTAAAGGAATAAATTATAAGATGGTCAACATCTCTCTCTCTCTCTATATATATATAGGTATATTTTTTGGAAAAAAGGATTCCAGCAGAGTAATCTATGGACAAATTTATCTTTAGTTGACCTTTGACAACTAAATATTTTTGTTTACTAGCCAAATAGAAAAGTTACTAGCCAAACCCACATGATTTTTAGAATATGACATCTTCATTCCGCAACGAGCATGTACATAAAGATTTTTCTATGTTTTTTTGTTTTTTTTTACTAAGCGTAATTCTAAATATACAACAAATTTTATGTTGATACTTGAAGGTATAAACATTCCAATTTCTTCAGATATTTTTTAAACAGCCTTCGTTAAAAAAAAAAAAAAAAGAGTATATTGTTCTATTAAACTTTCATTGTTTAAATAACTTTTTTTTTTTTTTTTAAATAAAGCGAACAAAGTTGAAAAGATATTTTTTACTCGGTAGTGAGCTTTGAAAGATTGTCAGTGAAAGAAATACAATCGTCAAAAGATAAACGTTTCATTATTTCTAGTCGCCACTTCGAAAAATCACTCGAAAATGCGACTGTTTCCGTCGCAGTGTAGAGCCCTGCTACGGTTCTTTCTTTTAACAACTACAGGAAACCTTAACCAAAAACTGCCATGACAACACACTACCTGAGAGCCCATCTTTCAAACTCCTGTCTAACATCCACAGGCAACATGAATTGAAAAACACATTGAGGACATTGCAAAGGCTGCAACAAAGAAGATAGCCTCTCTTTACCCTGCTAGAAAATTATGTACACCAAAAAGCACACTATATCATTACAAAGCCACAATTCACCCATGCATGCAGTATTATTGCTACATCTGTGCTCTAGCATCTATCACTCGTATTTCCCTCTTAAAAAGTAAAATCTAATGGGTTTCACACTATCAACCAACTTCTAAACTCTGTCCCATCACCACAATGCCCCATCCCTACGCCTGTTTTACAAGTACTTTAATGGAATGTGCTCTAATGAACTAATAGCTCTTGTGCTCCTTTGACATACATACCTCCGACAAATCTGACAAACAGCAAAATCTCACCCCTTTACTGCTGAGGTTTCTTGATGCTGGAAAATCTATTCTATAATAGTTTCTTTCCTCAAACCTCCAAACCTTTAGAATCTCCTGTTTTCTGTTTCTTTGACTATTAATGCTTGCATTTTTTTATACTCTATTTTAATACAAACAAGGTATATTATTACTTAGGACGGAGGAGTTACTATTTGCGATAGTGTTCAACAAGGATCTGTGACAAAGAACGAGATGTCTGTTCATATAAAATTTAACTTTTATTCTTTTTTCTTAAGTAAAGTCGCTTCATGCATTTTCTGGAGCGATTTCTATTAAAACTATCTACCGATACATGATTATTACAAAGGTAAGAGATGCCTACAAGCCGAAATCTTTAAAAGACCAAGTTCTTGTCAACCCGATAGTTTAGGAGCACAACTGAACGATAAAACGTGACTTTTGATTTCAGAGTTTCATTCTACTCAGAAATTACTTTATTATATAGACTTCACTTTCGTTTTGTTTTACAGTATGTATTTGTTTTGTATTTTTTTTTCTTGCATTTTTTTGTATTAAAAATTTTTTTTTTTTTTTTTTTGTATACTAATTAGTCACCGTTTACCAAACCTTAAAGTTATTCAAGGTTAAGGGTTATGGAGATTGTCAGTCGGATGATGAACAATATTATCAAAGGATTGAAATAGATGAATGTAAGAAACAAAATTTTATTACTTGAGATAAGCATTTGTTGGCATTGAACTTGAATAAGTAGGAGGAAAACAGTCAGCAGGAAGAAAGTTCCACAAGCCTGCAGTTCTTGGAAAGAACCGACTGGAATATGAAGCTGAATTACAATGAGGTATTTAAACAGCATAATGACGGAGACCACTAGACTAACAAGTCAAACAAGCTGAAACAAAGGAAGCAGAGAATAGATCAGACAATGTTGAAGAAAACATTGCCATAATAGTTCGAGAGCAGAGTTCTTAGCATAATTCAGCAATTGCTGGTTCCAATGATGAACACCAAAATACACGGATGGTGCAGTTTGGAATTTGATGCATAGAAATGAATATGCAGATGGTTAAACATACCAGGTACCTTCAATAAGTTTCCAGACTTTTTTTGCATAGGCACATTTATTGAAAGTATACACATGAAACTCTAGTCACTTTTGAGGTAATCGCCAACTGCAATGCACTTGTAAATTCCAACAACTCCATGGACGTCCTCTTGTGTGAGCGTGTCAATAACCCTCGTCACAGCCTCTTTCATCTCAATTTTCTCATAACGACAGCCTCCAAGGTTTTCCTTGAGCTTAGGGAATAATCAAAAGTAACAGAGATCAAAGTCTGGACTATAGAAAGGGTGAGGAACTGTCTTGATGCCTACCTAAGTCAAATAGTCTGCGATCTTCTGAGCACCCTTGTGACAAACTTCATGCAAATCTTCCACATCTTCAGTTCCTCGTGAATAATTTTGTGTACAGTTCCCGCACTGACATTAAACTATGCACTTATTGTCTCTATAAACATCTATGAAATTCTTTATTTGGCCAATCAACTCTGGTGTTCTTACTTCCTTACTCCTCCCACACCTCTCATCATCTCTCACAGACTCCCAGCCTTCCTTGAATCGGTTACTCAAAAACTGATGCTAGAGTCATCAAAGATGTTCCAAACGCAGTCTGAAGCATTCCATACGTTTCTGTGGCAGTTTTTTCCAAGTTTAAAACAATTTTATTGCATATTGTTCTTTAAAGTGTCATCACGTCACGACTGCATTTTTGAAATTCACCAGCTGTGACAATCAGGCTTCCAATTCTTTCTGTAGCTGTTCACTTGAACCTGAAATCATAAAAATTGGTCAGTCATAAGACCTAACTATTTGAAATTATATTGAGAAAGGCATAATGCATAACATTCAGAACACGTTTTAGGACAACATGTAAACAAAAATGCTGACACGTTAGCAATAGTGTTACATGTCTCGTCCTTTCTCTTTATTAGCATTTGTAGAGTTATTTAAAAACAAAAATAGGTTTAAAGCTCTCAACATTCATATTAGAATTGCCCGCAATGATCCATGGCGTAGTGAATAAAGTACTTGATCAATTCAGTTGCAAGTGATACTCATTTGGAAGTTCAAGGCTCAAAAATACAATTGTGGATTACTAGTGTATTCCAATTCCTGTTATAGTTGTTCATTTGAACCTGAAATCATAAAAATTGGTCGGCCATCTAATAAGATGTATAGCAATAACATACTGAATTTTCAAGAGTCTACGACAATTTTAAGTGCTTGAACAACAGAAAAAGAAGAGTCCGCAAACTTATTGAAGGCATCCTGTATCAAAGACTGAGTGCAGAGGTTTGTTTGTAGTAGGATCTATTAGCAGAAATCAATCAAACGTTAAATGTTACTGCATAAAGCATTAAATGCTTCAAGCGTGTACATTTGCACAACTATTAAGCATTAAAAATAACATTTCTCCTTTCCATTACGCCAAAAAGATTTTTAATGGGTTTAATTTAATGGAACTGACAATTTCTCATACCATAAACCTCAATCAATAAAGTCAGAACAAATTAAATTCCACACAGCAGAACAGAATTTCTACACCAAATTAACGGACAGATTCAACTCGACATTTGCTCGTAATTTTTTTTTGGATTTAAGTTTTTATTTTTATTTTTTTGTAGAAAAATTCCTCAACAATTTTCAAAGTAACACAACTTTGCCAAGATCAAAGTGTAGTATTTGTCACAAGATATATGATACTTCAACTTTTTGTTTTCAGCAGTAAATGAGAAATTTTTTTAGACAGAAATATATTTTAGTTCAAACCTAGGATGCCTTTTTCTGAGCAGCCAGATTTTCCTCACATTAAAAAAACACCTTACAACTAATTTTGCCCTTGTGGGGAGTCATGCTATTTCTTTCGAGCTGTTTGTCAGTATTTTTGTTGCTGTTATCTTCAGGGTGGGTGCAGCAAGCTCTCATTAATTAATAAAGTCTCATATTCCTGAATTTTTCCTCGGCTCCAAAACAATTACCGATTCCATACTGAATTCTCGATTCTAATTCTGATGTTTTTTTTTAAATCTAAATATTTAAATTTAAACTCATCCCCCCCCCCCGCCCCGATTACCTTAAAAATATGTTAAATGTGCATTTTTTTTTTCTGCATTTCTACAGTATTGGGACAAAATTTTGGGAATCGTAATACTGAATTTCACATGAAAACAATGGTATCTACTAGTGTTCGGACGATTAATCGGAATCAGGAATTGGAAAAATCGGAAGATCTGGGGGGGGGGGTATTGGAATCAGAAAAATTGATGCCTATTTTCCAATGCGAAAACGATTTTTTTGTCTTTTTTTATTTGATTTTATTTAAAGTAAAATCTTCCATTGCTGGTAATAATGATAAAATAAATACTTATTGATTTTAAAATACCAGTGAAATTAAAATCGATAGATCATCCTCCACAAATGCATTATGACGTTTAGGAAAATATCTGCATATTTAACATAAGTTTTTACGAAAATCGGGGAAATAACAATCTTATAGTTAAATAATTAGAGATTTATAAAGAATCAGAATCGGTAATTGTATCGCAATTGTCCCATCCCTAATATCTATGTATTTCTCGTATTTTAAGATGATTATATCCAAAAATTATAAAAGAACTCGGTAAGGTAGAAAATTATTTATTAAAGAAAATCAAAAATAGAATTTGATGAAAACGATTGTAAAACACAGGAGCATTCAAAAGGGAGGTAATTTTCCGTTTTGATTTAAAACAAGATGGTGGAAAATTTTCTGCTAACACGATTAAAATAGACTTCGTGGCCTGGTGGGCGATGTCCTTTTCTCTTTGCTGCAACCTCTATCTCACAGAAGAGATGTTGCGAGTTCGTCTCTGATTTATCGTTATTTTCATGGAAAGTGTTCGACTGAGCTTTAATCTATGGTCCTCCCCTCGCCAAACTTTCACAAGAAATATTCGACTAGCTGAAAACACTATCAATAATTTTCCCCACTCTTTATCTGTGCCTAAACCTAAACATAGATTCCATGATCAAAGCTTCTTTCTTAGAACTGCACGCCTGTGGAATTGTCTTCCGTTTTCCTGCTTTCAAGTCCAACGTAAACAAGTTTCTGATGAGCCGTTCCACTTAAGTTAACAAATTTACCGAACTTCGATTACTATCGATTACTATATTGTCCTTTTGACTTCTGTACACTCTTTAACCCTTATCCTTGAGTGGCCTATCGGCCTTGATAAGTGCTGCCGCCTATGTAAAAAAAAAAAAAAAGTTGTTTTGTTTAATAATTTCAGTAATATTCGAGTTATTTCGACTCCATAATTTAGAAGCTACCATTGTAACTAATTAGAATTGAAAATAAAATCAGCAGAAACCATTGTTTTTTATCTGAAAACTCCATTTATCGACGACAAAATTTTGTCCCAATTATATAGAAGCACCATTTTTTTTCAAACGTAAAAACATTTTTTTTTGGGGGGGGGGGGATCTATAATCTTACTGGTAGCTTAAAATCAATAAATATTCATTATTACTACAAGCAATGGAAGATTTTGTTTTAAACAAAATCAAATAAAAAATAATTAAAGGAACCATTTTTGACATTGGAAAATAAGCACAAATTTTTCAGATTCCGATACCAATTCCACCAAAAGTTTCAATTCTTCAGATTCCCGATTCTGATTAGTCGTCTCAACACTACTGAATACTAACCTATAATATTTTCGTTTTCCTTATTCACCTGAAGTGATTAAAAGAGAAAATAATCCTTAGTTTCGGTTGTCTATCAAAAGTTCAAGTTAATATAAATAAACGTTTCTGAATTTTTGAGATGAGGATTGGTTATTCATATTATTTGGAATTTTCGGACTACTGTTCTCATCTTTAGTGTCATTTTCACAACGTTTCAGTCGATGTAACCTCTACCCTTCTTCAGGTGTATTTTGTCAAACTCGGGAATTTTTCAATCAAAGGACTCGTGATGCAGTGGAAAAACCAATTGTAAAAGTGATATTCTAAAGGTTGAAGGTTCAATTCTCAGTGTCGGCGACCGAAAAATAGAATTGCCATTCATTCATTTAGAATCTATATTCAATCATGACTGTTGGAACAAGAGCATGCTACCCCTGTGAAGTAAATAAAGGGTTCTGTTCAGAATTTTGTTCAAATTCCAGTTTGACGGAAATATCCCAGAGTTCAACAAGATACAGTTGAAGAACGTGAAAATGACATTAAAGATGAGAATAGTCATCGGAAAATCCCAATACAAGTATAGACAGATGTTGTGATCAATTTTCTATTACTAGGGAGGAGAGTCTAATCATGATGAGGGGTTAGAACGTGGCAAATCCACCTAGTGATGAAGTCCTCTGGAATTGGAGAAAAGTCGTTTCGTAAACAACGAAGGTTTCTGACATGTTCTGGCTGAATTTGGAGAGAACAGAAACATCTCCATCACACCAGACTGTCCGAAGTGTTCCCTTCTAGCCCATATCGTTTTTTTCCTGTCCACACCTGTTTAAAACATTTCCCTGCTCTTTGTTTGCACCTGCACAAAGCGTACCTACCCTATCATCCACACCTTCCTAAAACGTCTTTTCCCCTGCCATCCACATCTACCCAAAGCGTCCCTCCCAACTATCCACATCTCAAAGCACCTCTCAACATTTACATCTGCCTAATCCATCCGTTTCCCACCCCGCTATCCACATCTGCCCAAAAGTGTCCCTCTCCTATTATCCACATGTCCAAAAATGTCTTTTCCCCTTTTATCCACATCTGCCCAAAGCGCCCCTCCCCGGTCATGCCCAAAGCGTCCCCTCCCGCCATCCACATCTGCCTAAATCGTCCCCCCTCCCGCCATCCACATCTGCCTAAATCGTCCCCCCTCCCGCCATCCACATCTGCCCAAAGCGTCCATACCCCCCCCCCGTCATCCACATCTGCCCAAAGCGCCCCCTCCGTCATCCACATCTGCCCAAAGTGTCCCTATCCCCCCCCCACGTCATCCACATCTGGGCAAAGCGTCTCTATCCCCCCACGTCATCGACATCTGAGCAAAGCGTCCCCCTTCCGTCATCCACATCTGCTCAAATCGTCCCCTCCCGTCATCCACATCTGCTCAAATCGTCCCCTCCCGTCATCCACATCTAATTATTTGTATACATCGCCCACATTTGTATACACCATTTCTTTCTGTCCACATCTGCCTACAAACTTACCAAAACATTTACAGTTTGTACTCTTTTAATGAATAAAATTTCAATAATCTAAATTTGGTCACAATATTATCCGCCGTCATTTTAGTAGTACTCCAATGAGACTTGAAATAAAAAATTTAAAAAAAAAGCATTAGAAAAGCAGATGTCTGTGCAATATAACATTTTACAAGCAAACAAGTGAGAAGAGGCCATGTTATTCGGATAAATCAATAGCAAAACACGATCAGACAAGACTTTTTTTTTTCTTTTTTTTTGTTTTACTCATTTCTATGAACAGTTTCAGCTGCGAGATGATATTTAATTAGCCATGTTGATAAGATTTTCAAAAATGGAGAAATTATTTAGAATCATAAGAAATACACGCGTACAATCACAATATGCATAACAGATTACATCAAGACAAGACATTGAGAAACAAAAACAAACTTTTACTTCGATTATTCAGATTACTGTTCTCGTCTAATGTTATTCTTGCAACGTTTTAGCCGATGTAACCTCCAACCTTTATGAGTATCTTGATAAAAAAAAAAAAAATGAAAACAATAGCCTGAATAATCAAAATAATCCAAACTTTCGAATCATAAAATCTTTATGTTGAGCTTAGGAATCTATGGATCCGCAGCACAATGGATAAAAGTGCTAAAATATAGTTTAAGGTCATATCTAGGACTATATATATATATTATATATTGGATAGGATCAAAGTGTAGTATCTGTTCTGACACTACACTTCGCCTTTTGACTTAGAGTAGCGGAGAAATCCTTCTAGATTGAGGCAATTTTAATTTTTATTCCTTTCAAGAGTGCCCCTTTTCGGGGAGCTGAATTTTCCCCATATTAAAAGCCAACCATTGTCTAAATTTGCCCTCGTGCGGAGGTAAATAAATAGGATTTTTTCATATATATATATATATATATGATTGCAACGTCTTGTCAGACGAGGGCCACTCCCTCAGATACTGAAAATCCATGAGCCCGAAAATTACTTTTTATTAATACTGCCGGCGAATTCACACGGTCAAGCAGACATGACACTGAAGACAGTCATTGGTATACACATATTACATACACAATACATAATGCACATACATATACGTACACATATACAAATACGTACACATATGCACATATACATACACATGCATGCATTTATACATACATATATATATATATATATACACATACATACATATACAAACATATATACATACATATACAAACATACATATACATACATACATACATATACATACATACATACATATACAAACATACATACATATACAAACATACATACATATACAAACATACATACATATATAAACAAACATACATACATACACAAACATACATACATACACAAACATACATACATACACAAACATACATACACAAACATACAAACATACATACATAAACATACATACATACATAAACATACATACATATATAAACAAACATACATATATAAACAAACATACATACATAAACAAACATACATACATACATACATATACAAACATACATACATACATATACAAACATACATACATACATACATATACAAACATACATACATACATATACAAACATACATACATACATATACAAACATACATACATACATATACAAACATACATACATACATATACAAACATACATACATACATACATATACAAACATACATACATATACAAACATACATACAAACATATACAAACATACATACATATACAAACATACATACATATGATAATGGTAGATCAATTATTATATGCTTCCAGCATTTCAGGTGTACACGCCTCACAACTTTTCCATCGCAACAGGACTATTTTTTATAGACAAATGCCTGAGTATCTATTCAAAGATGATATTTTACAGAGTTTTAGTTCTGTACGACAGAACAATCTCTCTCGGCTAAAAATGTTGACATCTGGCAACAAGGAAGAGCAAGACAGCCAACAACAAGTCAAACTGCAGACCAGCTTAAAGCGGGAAACCAGTACCCGCATTATGTTTTTCTTTAAATCAGAGAATTGCTTCTCCTGGAGGGGTTTACGGGAGCCCTCTCCATCCTATATACACATGAAAATCAACACATGTATGCACACATACATGTATACATACAGATGCACGCAAACATACATTCGCATGTACACACACAGAGGCACACACATATATGTACGTACATACATATGCATATACACACGTACAGATAGACATACATGTGAACTACACATAAAGGAGCGTTCCAAAAGTCATACATCCTCAATGATCAAGACAACGATGATGGTGATAGGTACGATTAAATGAGTTTGACATGAATAAAAGAAAAATACAAGAAACACTTTGTAGAAGAGAGTCACTTGTTGAAGTATTTGTGCAACTTTACAAATGAATGGACGTAGGAATCAGACGAAAACAAAATCTAACGGATCAGTACTAAAACGCCTGGACTTTTTTTTTAAAATAAAATGTTTGTTTATAAGACTCGCACTTCTGCTGTAGATAATGATGATGATGATGATGATGATGATGCATTTCACACATTGTTTTACAAATAAATGGACGTAGGAATCAGACGAAAAAAAAATCCAACAGATTATATATATATATATATATATATATATATATATATATATATATATATATATATATATATATGATAATATAAAATTTTTGATTGAGCCGAGATATCTGCATCTAAATTTCAAAGTGAAAAATCGCAATACCTTTCTTGTCAACCTTATCTCATGTTAGGAGTCACTTGTAATAAATTAGCTAATTGCATATGTTTATAGATATGTGTTTACAGAGTTTACGCCTAAACTTAAAAAAAAAAAGCGAAACACAGTAATGTGAAATTTTATAATGAAGCAAGGGTTGCCTACTCACTAACCGTGTCAATGTATTCCCGTATTAATTTGAAAACCCTGCTGAGATATCTTCCAAAAATGGCATGATTTGTCTTAAAATTATAGTGCCGATATTGAGGAATGAAAGAAACCCAGTAATGTTGAAATGTTATATATATATTATGGCAAACGTTTTGGAGTTAAACTCAATTTATTATTACATAGTAATAGGAGAAAATGGATTTTCGTTTCAAACGATAAAAAAATGAATAGTTCCATAAGCAATACAACACTCCTGCTACTTTAAGACTCCACTTTGTTAACATTTTTGTGATTGTCATTTTTACACATTTTTAACTTAATCTTCTTCACATGTATACGATTAAATATTCACAACGGTTGCTTATTTAAGATGACTTAAAAAAGAAACAACATGAAACCAGTTTTATTGACTAGACACGATTTTATCCCATTTTGTTTAGACTGTTGATCTCATCATTTGCCTAAATTTGATACGAATTCACTTCGATATAATGGATGCTTTCCAAATGTCAACCCAATCTGAGCCACATCTATCGACCAATTACCGCAAACCGTGAGTAAATACAGAATCGGATTCTATTTCAAGGAAAAATGGTGAAAACGAGCTATGACGGAAATAATTATTTCATTTTTCATGGCCTGAACGCAGCTAAAGGACAGATCAGCCAACAGATAAATAATGGTAATATCGCGCTAAGCTTCGTATCTTATGACTTGTCAAATTATACCTCTTTCTTTTTTTTTTTTTTTGTACTGCCATGTCACAGCTTATCAAGGTGAAAAACGACTCGAGGATAAGGAGTACGGAATTTGTCATGAGTGACAACACCATAACTCATGTTTCAAAGCAGTAACATACTCAAACCTGCATCTTGTTTATAAAGCTGTATCCGTCATCCGTTGAGTCACAACCATTACAGGGCTCTCCGGACAAACTTATATTTAGTTGACCTTTGACAACTAAATATTTTCGTTTACTAGCCAAATAGAAAAGTTATTAGCCAAACCCACATGATTTTTGGAATATGATATCTTCGCTCCGTGACGAGTATGAACATCATTTCTGTAGTTTTTTTTTATAAGTGTAATTCTAAATATGCAAATTTTATGTTGATACATGAAACATTCTAATTTCTTCAGATGTTTTTAAACATCCTTCGTTAAAAAAAGAGAGTATATGGTTCTATTAAACTTTTATTGTTTAAATAATTTAACTTTTCATTTTATAAAAAAAAAAGAAAAAAAAAAAAAGGAAACAGTTGAAAGAAATGCAATCACCAAAATTATTTCTAATCGCCACTTGGATAAAAAAAAAAAAAAAAAAAAAAAAAAACACTCGCAAAAGCGACTGTTTCACTCGCAATATAGAGCCCTGCATTATTCGAAAATTTATAAATTGTAACATTTTTTAAGGCATTCTTCTGACATAACTGATTCCAGAGCAACAGAAACACTTCAGATTTTTAGGATATATATTAGTCACATTTTTATTCTTTGAATTATTGTTTCTGTCAACGTTGATATTTATTTTCAAACTACATTCTAGACGATCTGCTCTCTAGTCTATTTATTATGAATAAGTAGTTACAGGATGATTTTCATTATAAAAAAAATGCTACTTATTCATGAAATCCTTAACAAAAATTCACAATCTGTTCCGCTATCCAACAATATTTGACACAAATAAACTACAGTTTACGTCTGACTTGTTTACCAAATTTTAGCTAGTAATGCCCAACAGTTCTTCATGGTTAAGGTTCCCAGACGCTGGGAGACATTTTACTCTAATAACGTCTTTTCTCAGACCACTTGCTTTTGGAGTTCCCTCCCTGCTTCCCGTTTCCCCAACTGTACTTACACGTAGCAATTTAAATGTAATGTGTATAAACATCTTGCGGTAGAACTCACTTGGGATGCCTTTATTAATATTGTCCCTATTCACAGCAATCTCTTGCGTTACGGTGGTAATGCACTTTATTTCAGGTTAGTATAAGCTTTAAGTTTTTTTGTTTTTTTTTAACTACTTAGAATCTCTGTTCATTATAAACACTTTATTTTTATAGAGTGTTCACTCCCCTCCAAAAATACGAAACATGGAATCTCTATCTCTACTATTATATAAAAGGAACCTTGTGTGTGTGGGTGTGTGTGGGAGTTCATTCCCTATGGACTCTGAAACGGCTTGGCCGATTTTTATAAACTGTCACAGGAAGGTTCTTAGATAGGTTTTATATTGGAATGTCTTTGATAAGTATCGATAATTAAAAATAATAATCTGATGAAAGAAGGAAGAAGCAATTTTGACCAAAGTTAGCACCTTATACAGCTTATCTTAAGTGAATTTAAGTTTTAATACCGCACAAGCAGAAAGAAATGACATAAAATCAACAGCACGTTCTTTGATATGACAGAGTCGCGTTCGATATGAATGTTTCTGTTTAGAGCACAACTGAACCATGATATCTGACTTTAGCATTTTAAACTTTAATATATAATTAATAATAAAAAATTTTTATAAAATTAATATATAAAAATAATTTTCAAAATCAACAGTCGGTTCTTGGCCTTCGGGACAAGATCAAAGTGTAGTATCTGTTCTTCAGATGCTGCACTTAAATTTCTTGTTCCCTGTCAGTGGAGGAGAAATCCTTCACGACTGAGACAATTTTTATTTTTGTTCCTTTTCTCCACATTAAAGAACGACCCTGGTGTCTAACTCTGTCCCGTGGGGAGGCATTGTAAATAGGAACAGTCGGTTCTCTGTAATGTAAAAAGGTGTATACCTACATTATTTATAACGATGATAGAAACCCTATACACTTATTTCCATTCAACTTTATATAATACGCTCCTCCTTTATGTTAGAATTCGATATAATTCCCCCTAACATCAATAATTTTCATTGATTTATTTCGTTCCTGATGAATCCCACCCCCGCTAGACGTCGCATCCCGATTATGTTACCTAGCATCTTCTCTACTCTTCTGATGAGAAGCATTAGGCTTCGAAATACCTTGGTATATAGAGTCCCCTCTATCCCCCAACTAAATGTTTATATACCTTTATTAAATAAATGAACCAATCTATATTCACCAATATAGTTTTTGTGACTTCATTTTCCATTCTTATTGTTTCCTATATAAACTCGAATGAAATTTGCTGAGCTTTATATTATCCCGATAAGTCTTTTTTTTATAGAATTGAATTTACTCTATTCTCCTAACCCTCTAAGCTATATATATATATATATATATATATATACACAGGGTGGGCCAAAATAAGGGTCCTATCTTTAAATATAATCATATATATATATAGGACCCTTATTTTGGCCCACCCTGTATTTATAAAATATATATGGCGATTAAGCTACACTGAATATTCCGTGTTTCATTCACTCTAGGATTCTTCAGGCTTCAGTACTAGGAGTGGATGAAATGCGGAATATTCAGTGTAGCTTAATCGCCATATATATTTTATAAATTACTAACTAGCTCTACCTACGTATTGAGCACTTTAGAAGTAAATACTTAAAGTTTACGCATAAATTTATCCTTTTGTATATTAATTTTATGTGAGTAAATGTAGTAGTTATATATATATATATATATATATATATAAGCGAAAAAAGACACTGATATATGGGAATACCACTTTCTCTCATGGGCCGATCTTCTGCCCACCTGGATTTATAACCCCGAATGACATTGGACTCCTTCCGATAATGGACTACCCAGGTTTGTATCAACTTCTGTTTTCGTATAATTTTCTCCATATAATCATCCACAACTACTCAAAAAACTATTTTCAATAATTGTGCTGAAAAGCAAAATAGCGTCCATTCGCAGCTGAACATTTTGCTAACTGCATTTCATTTCCTCTGATAGGAGCCATTGTTGAAAATCCATGGATTAAAGGAAATTAAAATAACCCCTTCTATATATTCCTTTTGTTAAACAGTAAATTCTTAAATCGAATATATGTCTCTATATGTTGTCTTTTTTTTTTTTTTCAGAATTTAAAATTTAACCACGAAAATTATATATATATATATATATATATATATCATTCGTAAACAAAGAGATCTGAAGTTTTATTCTCACAACTTTCTGAACTAATTATGATACTTTCGACTAATCGGAAATGGCCTTTATTTAACATAGATTAAATTTATGTCCGCTATTTTCTTTCTGTCAATTTTGATTAAATCAGCGAACGATGTCGCTTGTACAAAGACAAACTGCACCCTGTATCATCAATAACAAGAGGACGTTAGGTCACTTATTTTAGTGTGTGTGGGGACGTATTTCATTAAATAAAATAGACGATTTTTTGTCTATTAATTCTATTTCTGACCATTTTCAACTTTCGAATAACAGTCTTCACTTCTGGCAGGAACTGGCTGATGTAATTACCATATTTATCATAAGTCCTAGTACTTTTTCAATCTTTCAGGATTCAGCGTCAGGGGTAGGACTTATGATAAATATGTGATTACATCAGCCAAAATAGTTGTTCGGAAGTTGGAAAGGATCGAAAATAGAATCAGACAAAAAATGTCTATTTTATTTCATGAAATATGCCTTCGAGAAAAAGTTCTGCCCAAATATACATATATATTACAACTAAATTTTATCAAATACCTTATCCACTATAACACGGGTCCTTGCGAAAGATGTTACATTGACCGAAACATTGTGAAAATATCATTCATGGTGAGAACAGTAGTCCGCAGTTTCAAAATAATACGAACAATCAATCCTTATCTCAAAAATTCATAAACATCATTTATTTTATACAGTTTTTTTTTTACTTAACCATTTTACCATTAATTTCTAAATTTATTATTAAAGCATCATTCTTATTTTTCTGCTATATTCTAATCCCATGTTAAACCAAAAGACGAGCTCCTTTACTCAAAAGAAAGTCAGCTTCCATTATGATAATGCTGATCAGTACACCTCAATGCTAGAAGTGTCTTCCATAATCAGGCGATTCCATCTTTTAAAAAAAGGGATGACATGTGAATTTATATATGTGTGTGTGTATGTGTGTATATATATATATATATATATATATATATATATATATATATATATTGGCAGCAAGTAATTATTCAAGCACGTCAGATTGAACACGACAGAGTTATTCTTTTTTTCCGATATTTCTGAATATCTTTTCCATTTGCCGAGCGGTCTTTTTAATTTCAGCAGGCATGTTTGTTATAAAATGGCTTCTCAAACGTTTACTATCTCTTTCTCTATCTCTCTCTATATATATATATATAATAAATTTTTTTTTTTAAATACTTACAGATACTAGTGTTTCATCCTTTCAAGAATCATCAGTGCAGGGTGTCATAATTATTGCCGGTCGGGAGATACGAACCCGGCAACAAAGCCATTATTTAACTTTATTAGCAAGGAACAAGTCCACATGACCAACGTTAACGAGAAATACAATTGAAATTTAAACATTTGTTATTAAATGTCAAGACGGTGATAGTGATCTAATTATTATGACATGATCTGCACACGTAAGCTTAAGTGACTGTGTATATATATATATGTATACACACACTCAGAGGAAGGTGGAGAGTTGTATGCGTTTCTATTCTAGCTGATGGTACCAAAGTCATATTTTTTATGGTTTTGATCTCCACTATATATTAAGTTTAATATAATAATCAATAAGAAATAGTCTCTATAATAATAAATATGTAATCTGTAGGAATTAAAATATATTTAAGCTTATCTTATGACCGAGCGAGGCCAGGTGGCCTGCTGGTATATAATTTAAACTTTCTGAATCTACACAAGAATTATTACCAATTTGAAGACAAACAAAATAAACAAGCCTAACGGGTTAAACCATCCCTAGCCAATTTTTAATCCTGAAAACATAACTACCTTTAATTGTATCACATTTCAGCTTGGCTTGCTTACACCAGCACCAAGATACAAATACACGAGTGTATCCGTATGTAAAGCTATCCATTTGCAAAGAAAGAAAAAAACAAAAATCCACAAACTCTAAAATCACAGCCAGAAACCAATTTGGTGTAATTTGTTGCGGTCCTCGTTTGACAGTTGGCAATTGAACGGCCAGAAACGGGTCGGGCAACTATGTAGGTTCGGAGCAGACAGACGTCTCGGATGTCGATGGCCAAAATGGGTTTTAGTCCAGTTCAGTGGCTTCCAATATAACAAGATGCGTCAGGTGAGAACTTGGTGTCTGCGGAATCTCTGCATGGAAGATTTTGACAAAACAAAGGAAGAATTGCGTTATTATCGACGGCAACGGAACTCAAGGTGCACGGCTTTTTAAAAACTTGTCTCGGCAAGAATTCAAGTTTTCTTGAAAGTTGGCATTCATACATAGCTGAATTAGTCAAAGATCTCTGCAGTAGAGGCCCAACGAAAAATAAGTAGTTGGTAGAGGCTTCAGGTCAAATCAAAATTACTATGGCGTTAACATTTTTAAAGAATTCAACCTAATATCCAACTTGTTGTGCAAGCTTGCTATATCTTGGCAAACACTCAGTACCCTATTGTTCGTGAATAAACAGACACTGTATCTTGTTTTCATTATTATTATCCAACAGCATTCAGCCAAGGTGGGCTGAACTGGATTCCCCTAAAGGTGGAAGTGTCTAGGGAATATCAAATTCACAAACAGCCTTCAGTCTCATGTATATCTCTATCAGAGGAGATGATATGTGTTTGCAATTCTTGCAGGGAGGTGTCAACGTTCTACATACGGTGCTTGGTATTCCCAAATAATCACCCAGCTGGTACCGACTAGGCTCGACGTTGCTTAACTTTGGTGATCTAACAAGAACTGACGCGTCAACATGAATATGCTATATATATATATATATATATATATATATATATATATATATACATTGACCTTTGTACTGAGATGACAGTAAGCCAGTTTTTATTTGATGCCTCTGATTTACAAAATGAACGTATGATTCTCTGATGATTGTTAGACAAAATTACGAATCACACCAAGTATGCTTCTTTTGCTAAAAAAAAATAATTTGGAATAGCCCATTCTTAAAGGGAATATCAACACACGCAGTAATACTATTTAAACCGTAGTTAGAGAGGAACAAAAAAGAATGTATAGTGAGCAGAAAGAGGCTGATTTTAGACTTTGTATTTTTATTGATTCCCTATTTTTTTTTTTTTTTTTTTAATATTTGCACTTTCTGATTCAAATAAACCAAAGCCTAATAGGGGACCCCACTGGTCATATTTTTTCTACTCAAGTTATCGCCTGTTCGTCAGTTTGTTATGCTTAAGTTTGAAAAAACAATTTACAATAAGAAATCAAGTTCTAATGTGTGTGATTTGTTGCTGATTAAATCCAACTTGAGAATTAATTTTACCAGCGACGAGTATATATATATATATATATATAAGTAATCACATACAGTACTGTTTCGCCGTTTCACAGCTTATCAGTGTGGCAAAACAACCTTCAGGTAAGCCAGGATCGAGATTATTATATATATCTGTGTGTGTGTCTATATATATATATATATATATATATATATATATATATATATATATATATAGACACACACACACAGATTTACATATTGATTCTATTTTTTTTTTTTTTTTTAACAAATACAACTAGTCCAACGGATAAAGTGCTAAGTATAATCAGTTAACAGTGATAATTCTCTGGAGGATGAAGGTCCAATCCTCCCAAGAGACAATACTAAGACTATAATAAAAAAAAAAAAAAATACTTAAAACTTCTATCAGTTTATGGTTGAGGGAATGAGAACAATCTACTCTCGTTGATAAACTAAAAACTTAAAACAATATTCACCTAAAGAAGGTCTGAGTAATGCTGTGATAATAAAAGAACAGAATTCTGAGAAATCCCAAAGAATAGAATTCATCAGTCCTCCTCTCAGAAGCTGAAACATTTTTTTATACACTCTTCTATGTCACTGTAATTTCTTCAGCGTGTTGTGTTTATTCTTTTGAGACTAAAAATGGTGCTCTGGAATGGATGATGGCTTCCATGAGCAAAGCTTCTTTCTTAGAACTGCACGCCAGTGAAACTCTCTGCCACTTGCCTGTTTCCAACATAACTACAACTTGGACGTCTTCAAGTCCAACATAAACAAACTCCTGACAAACCGCCCCCTTAAGTAAGATACTATCAAAACCCCCAATACTAATGATTACTACAATACTATCTCATTGATTACTGTACACGCAATAACCCTTATCCCTGAGTGGCCTTCGTACCTTGATAAGTGGTGACCCCCATGTAAAAAAAAAAAAAAAAAAATTTGTTAGGATTATTATTATTTCAATCCAATAAACCGTGATAATGCTTTGTTGAGTGACACATCATAGCCAATCTTTAACAATATGCATGGATGACTATATAAAAATGCGCACACACACACGTATATAAACACACACACAAACACACACATATATATCCCCAGGAAAAAATGTGATAAAAAAAAAAATGTATAAACACCCCCACACACACATATATAGACACACGCGCACACACTTATATATGATATGAAACGAAATTGGAAATTAAAAGACGTTTCAATTATACCAGTCATCATAGGAGCAACTGGGCTTATGAAAAAGAACTTTAAAAAGTACATAGCAAGCATACCCGGTGAACCAAGTGCAAGTGAAATACAAACGATTGCACTGAAAGGGACGGCTAGAATCCTGAAAAGATCTCTTGGTTGGACTCACTAAAATAGGGGTAAATGTCAGACATCTGATTGGATGTCCCATTCCCTAGAAGAAAAAGGTTAAGAAAAATGGGGGGGAAAAAAAAAAGAGAGTATATATATATATATATATATATATATATATACATACATACACATTTATATCCCCAGGAAAAACTGGTTCTGGTTGTGACTTTAAACTATATCCAGTGGTGATGCCCCAGCTTGCGGGCTTTGGGGAGTGTGGAGCCAACCTTTAATTGCCATTGCTCCCAGGTCCACTCTGAGCCGGAGTGGTAGTACCTGTTAGGGTCCCAATTATTGGTTAAATAGAAACTGACTTGAAAACAACAAATATATTCAATTAAAAAATTTTTCTTCAAAATCTTTGGATTCAGCATTAAATAACCTGAAAAGGGTTGATACGCCGTAAAACAAAAAAAAAAAAAAACAACCAACCAACCCAGGAAAAACAATGTGATAAAAAAATACAAAAACACCCACACACAAATATATAAGAAGCGGAAGAATATCTGTCTCTGGTCAAGTACAATTATGAATATGGACTTAACAGAAAATCGCTGCAAACCTTGGGATTCCACTTGCAACTGCTAATCAAGTGATTGTCCAAGGCATTAGAGATGGAACTAATCAATATCATTTCGTCTAGGTCGATCATGACTGACAGCAGTCTTCGTAATTAATGTAAATATAGTTATGGACTCACAAGTGTTTCAAGCTGAAATCAACATCCAACCGTTTTTAGTCGCGTGCAAGCGACTCTATAAGTCGGTCGGTCGGTCGGTAACACTTGTGCTTGGCCTTTTTGGTTAAGATCAAAGGTCTATTGTTAATAGATGTTGTTCAAAGTGTAGTATCTGTTCCGGCAGATACTGCCAGCAAAGAGCATATGTGGGGGCAACCCCACATATAAAACCTTGGTCACTGTGGGGGCAACCCTTCATGCCAATTCTCACTATCCAGCTCGCCACCCACTTTACAACCAGTCAGTCTCAAAGCCATTCAAGTCATTCTCCGGATCATTCAAGTTGTTTTTGAAGGATTCCAGTTATTTTTAAGCATTCAAGTCATTCTTAAGGTCATTCAATTCATCCTTAAGTTCATTAAAGTCATTCTAAATCATTTACTTTTTATTTATTTAAGTGATTTCAGATCATTTTAGTTTATCTTTAAGAATTTCATGTCAATCCTGCATTCATTCATTACACGAGAGCACTCGACTAATGGCTATCGGCCTTGTTCACAACAGATTCGATGGATTAGTTTCCAACCTCAGGAGGCTACACAAGCAAAATCAAGAGTTGCAACAGATTCTATCAATAACTTTCTTTTCACTGACTACTGTACACTTAATGCTATCTTTTAGGCAGACATTCAACGCTCTTTGCAAATAAACAAAAAATTTAAAAAATGGTGGTGTGACGGTCAAGTGTTTATATAAATAGACAGTTGAGATGTCATTCATGAGCACTTCTCTCGTTGGTGGCTCAATCGTAAGAGCTGATGACTATCAACTCAATTGAAGGTTCGATCCCAGGTTAGGGAGAAGTGCTAGTCAAACAGCACTGAAGAGCTGTGATGTAACAGTACAGTCTGTCTCCTGAATTCGTAATATATGTTGCATGTTGCTATATATATATATATATATATATATATATATATATATATATATATATTCAAAATTAATACTTACCATTTTTTTTTTTTAATTATGGTTGCGAATCTGAAAATAAAAATATTTTCTGAACTAAACAGCCACAAATTTATGCAGTTAACTTTCCGCATGATTCTGCTAATTCTGTTATCTTTATCAGCCATAATAACGATAAGGGTTAAAATTAATATTTTGGGGGAAAAAATAAAAAAATTAAAAAAAGTTAAAGTTTTCTTTTTTTTCTTTTTTTTTTTCTATATATTATCTGCATAATTTGGCCTTCCGTGGAAATTATCAATAATGGATTCTAAAAGTTTAAAATTACATAAAAGACGAAAAAAAATGCGAAATAAGATTAGAGCATTTAAATTTGTCCATTATGAAGTAATTGGCTATTTTATGAAACAAAATGTATTCTGTTAATTTTTTTTTTTTTTGGGGGGGGGGGGTAGAAGGAAAAAAAATGGCAGTCCTGTAAATTGAAGTCAGTGAAAATGACGGTAATGTTTGACAATCACGAAAACCGTGCTTTATTTCCTATGATTTTTTTTTTAATTATGTTTTTGTTACATAATAGACAAATCGACTATCATAAATTAAATTTAATCTAGTTTAGGCTTTTCAAACAAAGTTTAATCCTCCTTAGTAAAAAACGGGCTTAAATGGCAGCAAAATTGTGTCCAGTCAAAGCAATTTATGGACTTATCTAAGACTGTCCTGTTTTGCTGTGGGATGATTGTTTATGATTATCCATTTGTTTTTTGTTTTTTTATTATGGTATAGATTAAGTATTGCGATTCAGTTCCGGTTTCTACTTCCGCAGACAGAAAAGTTCACTACTTTAATCCACTTAAGATTTTAATTTAATATCTTTTTCTCCTATTAAGAACTAACCTGGTTACCCGGCGTTGGCCGGGTGTTTGGAGGTGTGTGTTAAGCAAAAAAACAAAAAAAAAAAAACAAAAACAAAAAAGTGGTAGTAGGCAGGCAGGCAGGCTCGAACCTGTACTGCGAAGGAGGAAAATAAAGTTTAAAAAAAAAAAATAAATAAATAAACGTAACGTCTTTGCTGTTGCGCTCATTGCCAAACCAGAATTAGTGAAGTTTGAAATTAAGGCTAGTCAATCGAAAAGGGAGGATAACTTTCGAAAATATCGGCGAAAAAAAAAAAAAAAATAAATAAATAAAATAAATAAATAAATAAAAGAATCGGTTTGGAATCAGAAATTTTTCCGATTCCCTAAAAAGTTCCGATTTTTCCAATTCCAATTAATCGTCCCAACACTAATATATATATATATATATATATATATATATATATATATACATACACTTTCTATTTGTTTTACATAAGTAATTACACCACACATTCATCATGTAAAAAATAGAACGTATACCTTGCCCTACTTTGGAATTGAGCACACCTGCAGTAACCTCATCAAACTTCATTGGTTAATTTTCCTCTGGAAAATATTAATCTTGGTTATACATATATATCTCTCTTTTTGTTTTATTTTACTTCAGTCGAAGTTCTCAGAAATCAAGGGGCCCACGACCTGGGGCTGACACTTGAAGTCTATATGAGATACATAGATATTCGAATGTTCCATTAAAGTTCTTTATCTCTCAAGCACTGAGTTAGTAAAGAAATTGAGAACATAATTTTCCTCTCGCCAATTAACCATTTTTATACATTGTAGTATATCTTTTATGTTGGTCTCATGGTCTTACTGGATTCCAGGACAAGAATTTATCTAGTCTGGTGGAGTATCCAGTTTCGTGCTATTACTTGAGGTAATATCACTTGGAGAAGGTGCACCGTTCCTCGGAAAAGCTGTAGGGTAGCCGTAGTGAGGAGATCTTTTTTGGGCTGTGAATACTATGTGACAAGAATTTATCTAGTCTGGTGGAGTATCCAGTTTCGTGCTATTACTTGAGGTAATATCACTTGGAGAAGGTGCACCGTTCCTCGGAAAAGCTGTAGGGTAGCCGTAGTGAGGAGATCTTTTTTGGGCTGTGAATACTATGTGATTTTGAATATTTGGTCAGGGTTTACTTCTATGGAAAAGTATCCTCATGCCAGATTGTTCTGACAAACCCCTGTACAGAGAGACCTTAGACACTCGAGGATAGTGTCTAGTAGGCATTCAAGTTCTCTCCCCTATATATATGTGTGTGTGTGTGTGTGTGTGTGTGTGTGTGTGTGTGTGTGTGTGTGTCTAAATCATAGTATGTGCAGATTTGACAGCATTATTGCGAATGATATTGTTAATGCTTACCATGATGCCGGGTGGTAGTTATTGAGTCGGTTAGGTAGAACTTTTATTGTATCTACCTGGCATATGTACACTACACGAGTGTGTGTGTAGGGGGGGGGGTCGACTAGCAAGATTTATTCCTGCTACTCTGCATGATTAATTTCCAACCAAAACAGAATCTCCCGAAGGTGGGTAGCAGTTTCCGATTGGATTCCGATTCCATTCAACAGCACCCTACACACATGACATGCATGGAAAAAGTTTTAGTGCCGTCATAACACCCCCACCCTCACCACCCACTACACTCCGCCAAGGGGAGACGGGTTATTAACAGGAGCGGCAATATAACTGCTCACACACTCGCTGCACCCCCCCCCCACATTCATCTCTACCTGGCCAACCCCTCCACCGAAGATAAGGCCAGGAGTTGAGGAGATAGCGCAGAAGAGGTTGCATTGCATGTAAGTATATGTAAATATGTAGATAATAAGCGAAAAAAAAAAAAAATGGCGATGGCTTATTGATTCAAAATAGGACGAATAGCAAAAACATTGAACAAATAGAAATATACAACTCGACCCTCCCCCCTTTCCTCCCATCTCCTACCTATTCCCGATCAATGGAATAAACAGAAAAATCACGTCTTATGAGAGCAGAGATTAAGAAAAAAACAATTTGCATTACTTTTGTTTTCGCAAAAGAATCAAGGTGGATCGATCGATAAGCCCACACTGAACAGTAAGATTAAAATGTAGTATCTGTTTTCTACCCAGCCAAAAGGAGGAAGAGGAGGAGGAGGAGACAAAAAAGAAATCTTTCCAAACAGAGGCAATTTTCAAGGCATACATTGATAGTTCGGATTACTATTGGATATTATTTTCATGACATTTCGATCTCCGACCTTCTTCAGACGAAAGAGATGAAAGAGACTAAACAGCAAACAACGTTGAAGATCTACCCCTAACCCACCCACCCGCACCCGCTTATCCAGATAAATAGATGAAATGAAGAAATTGTCTTGTATGATCCAAGAAGACCACATTATTTAGAAATGCTTATGCAACAGAGCGAAAGCAAGGGAAATCTGGGAGAAAATGATTAAGACGGTTTTAAGTAAAAAAGGAATTAACAAAAACATCTATCCAGAGTTATGTTAGTTTGGAGTTTAATTTTAAGTCATCTAACGTATAACAATATGTAAAACAGATAATGATGCGATGCTGTATCAAAATAAAAGCAAACAAAAGCTTTCAATGTGAAGATTTAAGTTTGCTAAAAAAAAAACACACAATATCAAAGTATGGTTCTTTGAGAAATTTCAGAACAGAAAATGTTATATTTTTTTAAATTTAAATGAATTTTATATATTTTTAAATTTAAATGAATTATATTTTTTAATTAAATTAATGTTATATTTTTAAAATTTTAATGAATTATATTTTTCAATTAAATTAATGTTACGTTTTTCAATTAATGTTACATTTTTCAATTAATGTTACATTTTTCAATTAATGTTACATTTTTAAATTAATGTTACATTTTTAAATTAATGTTACATTTTTAAATTAATGTTACATTTTTAATTTAAATGAATTATGTTTTTATTTAAATGAATAATATACATTTTTCTAATAAAATTAATGTTATATTTTTAATAAAACCAATGTTATATTATTTTTAATTAAATAAATGTTATTTTTAATAAAACCAATGTTATTTTTTTTAATTAAATGAGTCTTATAAGTTTCACTAAATGAATATTATACACTTATTTTATTAAATGAATAAAAAAAAAATTTTAATTTAATAATTTTCAGTGACATTTTTTTTATTTACTCTTTATTCTGTGGATGTTATTTTGCACAAACATATACACAGAAACATTGGATTCAAACTTTACAGCCACTATCAACAAGATCGGACATATAATTCATTCTCTTCAAGAAGGTCTGAACCCTTGCACTTAATACTCACTTAATACTCTCAACAGAATGAAGGGAAAACAAAACTTTAAAAAAATGAATTTTGTCATTTAATTAAAAAAAACATATTTAACATTGAGTTCTAACGTTTCAATTTTATGCAAAAGTTTTAATATTTAAAAATGATATCGAAAGAATTACAATTAAACCAAACAGTAAGGTAATTCCTCATCAAATTATTCAATCTTTTCTCAGCTTGTATAAATAATTTTTAAAAATTTCTACTTATATATAAAGTAGTAGCGTTTGTGTGTGTGTGTGTGTGTACACAAATCTACAGCCCACACCAGTGGACCGATCATGACTAAACCTGGCATGATGATAACCGACCTAGGGATGGTGCACACCATTTTCAAAATTAAGGTCAAAGGTTAAGATCATATTAGTGCAGTTCTCCATAAACTCTCCCACGTAGGGATGATGCATATCACGTTGTGGGTCACCACCATGCCCGGGGGGCCTGCCACCATGGTGCCAGACAACTTATTTATGAATTTGAGTTGGATCACTTCCATCCACCCCCATCCCCTCAACCAAATAAACAAATGTTAACCAGTGTGATTCTTTGTAACAATATAAGCGTTAATTTTGATATAATCTATTTGCTTTAAAGTTCATCGTTGGATTTCAGTAAAAAGTTTAAAGTGGTTGCTCTTACAACATCCACTCACCCCAAGAGTGCCGGTGAAGCATATACCCAAGCCAGAGCAAAGTCCAGCGCGAACCGTGGATATCTTTGCTAGTGTGTGTGTGTGTATATATATATATATATATATATATATATATATATATATTAAATTGTAATTCAATGAATTTCAAAAAACTCTCATTGAAATGAATTTCATATCAAAGAATTTTTATTATTCTAAGCAAGACAAAGAATGCTTTAGAAAGTTAATCTCCTTAACCTATAGGGTTTCGGTGTCTACCATCTCATCAGAGGAGAGAAAATATTAGCAAATATTTATAAAGGTATGCACCCTATTTGCTAAAGTCAGTGAGACATGGAAAATCAAAGTCAAAATAATAAATTTATCAGAAGTCCTGTAGCAGGAGGATTTACAGAAAAAGGATGTGAAAGTTTTTTTTAGATCCAGCTTGCTTGGTAAAAATCCATGTTATGCGTTCTTTACATCCGAACTATCCGAAAACTATTCTGAAGTATATATATATATATATATATATATATATATATATATATATATGTGTTTAAAAATTTTACTTTTTACTCTTACTATATAATAGCTTCCCCGAGCCTTGGCAAGTTGCCTCCCATTGCCACATTAATAAAAAAATAAATAAAATGACAAGTTGATAAGTGATAAAATAGTCCATAATTTCAGGCAGTATAATGGTTAATACATTTGACTTATTAGTAAACCATGCTGATGAGCTGTAGTGATTGTGAAACACGTATTCATGGGTGACTGTTTTTTCTATCTCTCTCCCTTTCGATTATATATACATATATATATATATTATATATATATATGTGTGTGTGTGTGCGTGTGTGCATATATGTATATGCACATTCACAACTACACATATACACATGTACACATATATGCATACATATATACACACATTCATCATATTTGACACCTAGTCAATGTCGAACAAGTATGATAGTGAAAATATGATTAAAAAAAATATGAGTATTTTTTCATCAAAAGTGAGCTAATCATGTCTTGCTTTAAAAAAAAAAAAAAAAAAAAAAAAAAAAAAAAAACACGAATCTTCCATGTGAGATTTGCAAAATAAAAAAAGTATTTGACTAATTTCAGAACAACTTGCACTTGTGAGTTGCATTAAGTTTCCTGAGAAGACAACGTGCCAATCAAACGTATTTGCGCAACAGACCATTTTGGCAGGGGAGAAAAAAAGAAAGTGAATTTTTACAAGATGAAAAATAAAACAAACAAAAAACTGACAGGATTGGCGAGCAATGATTTTGAGCTGTCCATAATAAATTATATTAATTTATGCACACGTGTGTATGTTTGCAAATGACCGGTGTGACACTCATTTGTAGCCACACTGACGACTATAAGTGAACACAAAACATTTCTGTGAAAAATAAATTGTTTCTATTTTTTATTAATATGTGGGTTGATGGGACCCCATCCAGGCTAGCTATACAGATGGCAGATCTCATTCGTAAATCTGACTTTTCAACCTTGTGTCACATCTTCTGGTGTAGAATGGAGATAAATACATGTAATTCATTAAACAATTAACTCGTGTTTTGTTTAGTTATTCGTGTATTTCACCTTCTCTCATTATGTTGATTCAGCCATTCTCTAATTTTACTATTAAATTTTTTTTTTTTTTTTTTTTTGCTGGAAGTGGAACATTCTACAAGATGCTAGACATTCACCTGCTTTTCAGATAATCCAAAAGAGATCTTTTTAAGAATCTAACTGTCACTTTAACTGTAATTGATTGAATCTTTTACACTTTGTTCACTGGGTATATTTGCCAGGTGGTTTTCCAAATTATATATATATATTTTTATTTTATTTTATTAAAATAAACCTGTAACGTATTATTTCTACCTGCCCGGCTAATTTATTTATTATATTTAATTATATATATCATTACACTATTAAAATAAACCTGTAAAGTATAATTCATTAACTTATTTTTCCTTTTCTTTTTCTTTCCATTTTATAAACAATAAATATCTTTCAATCTCTCCCCGCCCGGCTAAATTACTTTAAACCCCATTTTCAACCCGTTCCTTCACTAACATTAACTCTCCAACCTGTTGCCATGGTGATCCTTTAAATTACTGTTACTTATGCCGTTATCAACAAAAGTAGCGTCTTTTAAGTTTAAACCGTTAAAAAACACGTATATAAGAATTTACACATAATTAATATTTAATTATAAACCCCTCTCTTTTTTTTAATACACTCCTACTACTTTAAACTCCAACGTCCTCTCCCCACCACTCCCCCTCTTTTCTAACTCCCCTTTATCTACGATCTTTCCATTTTTATTTGACTTTATAACTTAGTCCATCTATGAATTCTGATGATGCTAGTTGGATTTTTCCTCTCTTTGAGGATTTTCCTCTAGTTGAAACAATTTGTAAACTCATTCTGGACTCACAGTAATAAATTTCCTATATACTGCTCTGACTACACATTGAGCACTTTTGTCCGGTTTTTTTTTCACCACTGGTAAATAAATATATATATATATATATATATATATAACCACACACAATTTGGTTACCACGAAAAAATTTATTACAACAGTTTAGACGTCCCGAAATATTTTTTTGTTTTAATCAATGTTTATTGAAGTTCCTATTCACAAAAATATTTTATATTTCAGATATTTTGTTGATAGAAAAAGAACTGCTTAATGAACCCCTATAAAATGATAATTCAAGAGAAGGTAAAAAATATTTAAAAAAAAAAAAAAAAAAATGGTTAAAATTATGAAGATACTTTATGGATACGACACATACATGGAACACCAGTTTTTTTTTTTTTTTTTTTTTTTTATCTGAGATTGTATATAATTATTTTCACAATAAAACAATGCTGCAAACAGGATTCATGGTTTGTGTGAGTTGCGATGCTTTTGGAGATAATTATCTCACATTCAAAAAAAATCTAATATATATATATATATATATATATATATATATATATATATATATATATAGATATATATATATATATATATATATATTAGTGATGGGAGGATTCCAATATTTTCCCCGATTTTGATACATTTACCGATTCCGTACTAAATTCATGATTCCAATACAATTACCGATTCAGATTCTTTAGTCATTATTTTGCCTCCGATTACCTTAAAAACACGTTAAACGTGCATGTATTTTCTCAAATGTAACATCATAATTGTGTAGGGATGACCTACAGATTTTAGTTTTACTAGTAGTTTAAAATCGATGAATACTTATTTCATTATTACTACCAGCAAAATCAAATGAAAAAGATAATGAAAGGAATCGTTTTTGGCATTGGAAAATAGGCACAAATTTTTCTGATACCTCCAAAACTCCGGATTTTTCCAATTCAGATTAATTGTCCCTATATATATATATATATATATATAATCTTTAAAAAAATACTTTGCAAAGATAAGATATAAGTAAAATATTTTTCGTTTGTTTTCTTTTCCTTATAAGGGAAATGGTTTCCATAATGTTTTATTGTTAAAGTGTTTTTTATTCAACAAGTCTGAAGAAAGGCTGTTCTTGTGAAAATTTTTAAACGACATAACGTTTGAATTTGTACAAATAGTCTTGAAACAATTGTAACTAACAATGAAATACACAATTTGTTGCCATCAACCCATTCTTTGAAGTCTTGGTTTTTGTTAAAACAATGTAAGAATGCTCAATTATGAAATATAATTTTGTAGCTTACAGGTTAAGTCATCTATTTGTGGTTTAACATTTATTGGTATATGAACGATTACTGAATTATATAAACCCAGTAAAATTCGGAATACTACAAATAAGACTATATATCTATAATATAAAGCTGAACGTCTGTGTGTGTGTGTGTTTGGTCACGAATAAGCTCCTATATGGTTGACTATTATAGAAAACTGATTACATATAATGATAGATGTATCGAGACACAAGAATGAGTATGTTTGATCTGGCATAATGATGATTCATTAAAATTGTGGGGTCTGCGTACGCGCGTGGTCCACAAAGTATGGAAAAAAAAAAAAAAAAAACGTTTACAAGTGTTTTTGATATAGATGCACATAATACACTTTGAAAGGTATGTTTTAACTTAAATAAGAATGATATAATAAAATTGTGAGGTCAGCGTTCGCGCCTGGCCTCCATAGAATGGAAATTGGCACAAACTTTAATAGAAACTTTTCATATCTATCTGCGTAAGTATACTTTGATAATTATGTTTCAGTTTGAAGAAATATGGTATAATAAAATTATGGGGTGTTCGTTCGCGCCTGACCTCCATAGAATGGAAATATGTCACAAAGTTTAACAAGTTTTATTTTTAATATAGATCCACAGAATATTGTGATAAGTGTTTCGGTGTGAACAGGTGTGGTATAATAAATCATGGGATTTATCTATTTTATTTTTTCTTTCATCATATTTTGCTTTGGTTTTGATAGCCCCAAATTCGAAGCTATCTCTTTACAACCCTTCGTTTTCATAACCTATCATACTTTCATAAATCAGAGTCCATTTTCTGTAGGCTTTTTTTGAACCCAGTCAACGACGGGTGCTTTTGCTGGTATATATATATATATATATATATATATATATATATATACACACACACACACAAACCTAACTATATAGATATACATACCTATATTGTTCCCCTAGTGTGTCTCTTTATACGTTCGATTACATTGTTTTGTATATTATCAAAAGTGGGTTATGATTATCAGAATGCAACTCGCCCCCATCCTCTTGCATTACTGTATAAACAAAAGTAATCTTAGTATGTTTTAGTTTTGAACTCTAGGTCTGGGTCCTATGCTAATAAAAAGACCTGAAATCAAGAAAAATCCATATTGTAATAGAAACGATCGTACACGAAATAATTTATGCTTAGATTTTGGAATGTATGCAGCTGAACAAGTCAATTTGTTTACGTCGTGTGTACACCTACGACATAAATAAATTGACATGTTCAATTACATATACGTCGAAGACGACTCTGACGCCTGCCGAAGACGACTCTGACGCCTGCCGGAGACGACTCTGACGCCTGCCGGAGACGACTCGGACGCCTGCCGGAGACGACTCGGACGCCTGCCGGAGACGACTCGGACGCCTGCCGGAGACGACTCGGACGCCTGCCGGAGACGACTCGGACGCCTGCCGGAGACGACTCGGACGCCTGCCAGAGACGACTCGGACGCCTGCCAGAGACGACTCGGACGCCTGCCAGAGACGACTCGGACGCCTGCCAGAGACGACTCGGACGCCTGCCAGAGACGACTCGGACGCCTGCCAGAGACGACTCGGACGCCTGTCAGAGACGACTCGGACGCCTGCCAGAGACGACTCGGACGCCTGCCAGAGACGACTCTGACGCCTGCCGGAGACGACTCGGACGCCTGCCGGAGACGACTCGGACGCCTGCCGGAGACGACTCGGACGCCTGCCAGAGACGACTCGGACGCCTGCCAGAGACGACTCGGACGCCTGCCAGAGACGACTCGGACGCCTGCCAGAGACGACTCGGACGCCTGCCAGAGACGACTCGGACGCCTGCCAGAGACGACTCGGACGCCTGCCAGAGACGACTCGGACGCCTGCTAGACACTGTCCTCGAGTGTTTAAGGTATCTTTGTACAGGGGTTTGTCAAGACAACCTAGCATGGAGATATCCCCCCCCCATAAGTAAAACCTGACTAAATATTGAAAATAAAATCCCCTCAATATTAGTATTTTGCACAGTTGCTTATATGAGGAAGGGTGCATCTTCTTTAAATAATGTTACCTCAGGTGATAACACTAAGCTGGATACTCCACCAGACTAGAGGAATTCTAGTAAGACCAAAAATCCAAAATAAAGATGTACTATAACGTAGTTAACTGTTAATAAGTGCGAGGAAAATTGACTTATTTAACAACCCAACGTTTGAGACAAAAGAAGAACTAATGAAATATTTGAATATCTATGTATTTCATATGGAAATCAAGTGTTAGCTTCAGTAAGGAGCCCATTGGTTTCTGAGGTAAATGAAACAAAAAGTGACATATCTCTACTATCATATAAAAGAAACTTCGTGTGTGTGTGTGTGTGAGAGCGCGAGTTCCCTATGGACTTGAAAACGGCTGAGCCGATTTTTATGAAATTTCACAGAGGTACTTTGCGTGCCTGCCAGTGTTCTTAGATAGGTTTTGTATTGGGATATCTTTGAGATATATATATATATATATATATATATATCGATAATCCGAAAATACTGATGAAAGAAGGAACAGGTGATTTTGACCAAAGTTAACACCTTACACAGTCTAACATAACAAGTGCAGTTGAGAAGTTTTATTACCACACCAGCTGAAAGGCCTGACATATGTGAAACTTCCTCAGAGTTCATTATGATGAGCAGGTAATCAGTCGATTCGATTAAAAAATGGGCGATTTCACCGATTTTGATGACAATAAGAATATGGGAGGGTGAAAAATTTATTGCCCATCATTCAATCCAGGGCAACGTTGGGTCTCCCTCCTAATATACATGTATACAAGAGCCGATGGATTTCTACCGTCTTACTATCAGGAACTTCCTTTTCAAGATTCATTTTGGATTTAAAGTACAATATCCTTTTTCTGACTCCATATCACATTCCCTTATTTTCTGTATCTAAAATGTTTGAAAAATTTTAACTTTTTTATGTTTACTAGCATTTCAGCCCGGCGTTGCCCGGGTGTTTGGAAGTGTATGTTGAGCAAAAAAAAAAAAAAGTCAAGTTTTTTAAACTTTGACCCCTATTATGACCCCTTAACATTTATTGTTTTGGGCTCAAATCAAGTTATTAAGTTAGATCCATGTCCAAGAAACTTATCTCTAAAATTTCAATTGTTTATACCCAAAATTAGCGGAGGAGTTTGGTAGAGTTCTCAAAGGTCAAATCGTTGAACTTTGACCCTTTAATCAGATTTCTGGCCGAAAATGGATTACAAAGATTTTCTCAAATCTCAGTAAACTTAAAATTGACAAAGTTATTGGCGTAGGGAAATGTACACAGACACACACACAGACACGTTCACTTTTATAGATATATAGATTGCTTTTTAGCAAATAAGGTGCAAACCAATAAAAACATTTGCTAATATTTTTCCTCTGAGGAGATGAATAAGCATCGAAGACTCATGGGTTAAGGAAATAGATTTGTATTCTTTGTTGTCAAATAATAACAAGTCTATATTTGAAGATTAACTTTTTCAAATCATAAAATTTAAATTCATAAATTTTGATTCATTTGCTCTATCTTGTATATTGAGCAATTTTATTTGCCTTATATAAAATATTACACCTAATATTTTGAATCACTGGATTTGCATACCAGTAGACATATTTCATTTCATTATTCTGAAGAATATTATATATATATATATATATATATATATATATATATATACACACACACACACACACACATATATATAATGTCACTAAACAGAGTAAATGAGATATCTAATTACGTAAGAATTTTTAAAAGCAAGGTTTACTAAATAATTACCTGCCATGATGGATTTCTAATTTCAATATTCCTACAAACATATCGGACTTTATTCTATTTGTTTTGCAATTATATTTGCTATGATTAAAGTGAACACAAATTTTTATATATTCCACTAATTCTCTCCATTATCTTCCAAACTCGAATCAAACGTTATTAAAATAATCTCTAATGCATTTCTATAAAGGCTTTTAGCCGGATATTAATTGTACAATCACAAAAGTGAATAAAACGCACTGATGTACATTTAGATATAACTGGCAGACGCTCGGCATTGCCCGGTGGTAAAATAGACTTATGTATAATACTTTAATTTATGCAGATTTCATATTTATTGTTATAGATCCAATTCTCTTTTGATTATTATATTGTACCTAATATATAGTTGTGACTTCCAAATTAAAAAAAAAAAAAATGACTTCAGTGGCATTAGCTAGAATAGAAACCAAATTATCACCCTAACCTTATTCGTTACTATCTCAGCTAACAAATGGATATCAGAACTTTAAAAATTAACTGATTTTACCATATAAATGTATATTTGCGCATACGTAGAAGGTACACATTTAGTTGACTTCAATCTGTCAAGTTGTAATTTTTTATTTTTTTTCCAATTTTAACCCCTTACCATTTATTTTTATTGGTTAAAAAAAATTAACTGAATTTGTTCCACAGGTCCGAATCCCCTATATATCAAGTTTAAACTCTGTAGACTAAAAAGTTAAAACCGACAGATTAGTTTCGTAGGGACCGTTCCTCATGCAGGCAGACAAGTCACTTTTATATCGGCATATAATATTAGCAGCATCTGTGGAAATTCCACAAGTGTATCCTTCATCTGTTGTATACTGCTATTGTTTAAAACATTTCAATTCTATATATGCGGACCCCCCCCCCCAGTATTATTATACTATCTTTGTTCAAATTAAACTATACTTAAAAACCTACTCTGGTTTATATAGTTTAAAGTGATTGACCCATTTAAATATTTTCTCAATTCCAAAACAATGATTTTGTTCTAAGTACCCGATTCCGATACAATTACTGATTCTAATACCAATTCTTTATAAATCTTTAAAATATGTAGCTGCAGAGTCATCATTGTTATATTTTTTTGATTGACGGATTACAGTAAAAAGCTATGCAATATTTGCATATGTTTTTCCCAGCTTAAAAAGTACATTTGTGAAGGGTGATCTATTGAATTCAATTTTACTAATAGATTCAAATCAAGAAATATTTATCACGTTGTCTGTAGTGCCAGCAATTTAGCACAATGCATAGCAAACAAGATGGAAAACAATGTGATGGAGCGTTTTTATAATCAGAAAATAGGCACCATTTTTTTTTTTTTTTTTTTTTTTTTTTTGATTCCGATACCCTCCAAAATTCTGATTTTTCAGATTCTGGATTCCTAATAGTTTAAGACTATTTTTGGTTGTAGCGAATTTATCTTCACACACCTAGAAGTTGGTGAAATATTTCCATTCTATGGACGTCCAGTTATTTTTAAGATCGGATTTTTTCGATTTTCGATACTTATTGGATGGATTTCTGCACAAAACATATCTAAGAACACTGTCAGACAGATAAATTAGCTTTGTGTAAAATTTTCAAAAGATAAGCTCAGCTATTTCGGAACCTGTGAGGAAATAACTCCCACACAAAGTGAGTTTATATATCACTATCAAAACCCCCAATACTAATGATTACTACAATACTATCTCACCGATTACTGTACACGCAATAACCCTTATCCCTGAGTGGCCTTCGGGCCTTGATAAGTGGTGACCCCATGTAAAAAATATATATATATATATATATACACACACACACAGTGGAACTATAAAATTGTCACCCTAAAGAAAACACTACAGCTTTATTTTAAAACTTTTATTGAAAAAATCAATTCAAGTAACTTGATTATGTAATAGGGCTGATATCTATTCAATGTGGCCGCCTTCGTATAAATAATTAAATTCATTCAAAAAGTATCTCAAAGAAAAACAAACATCTATATAAAAAACGCGATAATCCAGCAGTCGTGCGAGATGGTCCAGCGGTAGAGGTTTAGGCTTCTTATCATGCGGTCCTGATTTCGAATCTCACTAGATTCAACCACTCTGATGAGTCGTAGACGACGAAACACGTGTCAGTGGATGATTATATTAAAAAAAGATAAATAATAATACACATGCCGCTCCCCATTTGGGGGTACCAAATTGGTCAAAGGGAAAATTATTCTTAACTCGCATTTAGGTAAAAATGTACTTTCGTATAAATAATTGAATTTATTCAAAAGTATCGCAAACAAAAACATATGAAGGTCGTTTTCTTTTTTTTTTTTTACAAGGAGGTCACCACTTATCAAGGCCCGGAAGCCACTCAGGGATAAGGGTTATGGCATGTACAGTACGTTGTACGTTAGTGTTGAGATTTCATAAAGTGTCTACTTAAGGGGGCGGTATCATTGTTTAACTAAAAAAACAAGTTGAAGAACTATGAACACGGGAGTTATACCATTAAACCAAGTGACATTTTGTGCTCCAGAATTTATTTTTCTACATAGTCACCACCATTCTCAATACACATTTGCCAATGTTTTTTGGGTTTTTTTTTTAAGTCTATAGTAATAGTTATAGTTCACAGCACACTTTGTCACTCATATCCGTCGCCACTTTGAAATCCACGAACCCATCTAACTGTGCTGACATCAACAGAGTCGTTTGAGCGTTGAACAACTACACTTTCCGTTTTGCATACTTAAGGCTCATTTGAAAGTTATGGTGAGTGATGGAGAAAAGATGTGCTAAGCAAGAAGAACTCGAAACAATAACTGCTCCTGCCACCAAATTTGCAACATAAGCGTCAGGCTGTTTCCGGTCAGAATTGGTTTATTAGCCACCACGAGACTGTATACACGAATGCATCAAGGCTTAATGATCGATGGTTTAAAAAAGATGAGTGGTCTTAGCAATGATGACATGCAGGTTGTGCCACACAGAAGTAAAGAGTGTGAACTACCCCACATCCATCTGCAAGGTTCTGCTAGCGGACTACTATACAATGCAGCACAATGGAGTGTGTAACTATCTCTACTAGACCATCTGTAAAAAGTAGAATATCGAATGCAACAGCAGATCCTTGGAACATGTTTACCAGAAAAAACAGTTGGAAATAAGTCATGCACTATCCACACTGACTATACAATCCTTACAGCTACGTACCTAGAAAATGGAGCAATTAAAACCTGGCATATTTATATGGGACAAGAAGGAGAAAGTAACCTTAGAAGTCACTGTTCCCAAAGAGGCTGAATTAAATAGAATTGAGGGAGAATAGATAACGAAATACCAAGGCATTATGTACAACCCAGCCTGTCATCAATCAATCAAAATGAGACCCAAAGAAGGGGGTTAAAAAAAAAAAAAAAAAAAAAAAAAAAAGGATAAACGACTGAACTCAATGATTATTAAGAATGGACAGGAAAATGCCTGACATCTTAAAAAAAAAATAAATAAATAAAAAAATTGTAAGTTCAAATATTACAAGCAAGTCTAAAAGTATCATTTAAATTCAGCCATTGTTTAACGGCATCTCTGCCCCCCCCCTTCGCCAATCCTTTACGAAAAACACCCGTCTAGCTGAAGCCACTGTCAAAAATTTCCCCCACTCTCTACCTGTGCCTAAATCAAAACGTAGATTCCATGAACACAGCTTCTTTCTTAGAACAGCACGCCAGTGGAACTCTGTTCCGTCTACCTGTTTCTCATCTGACTACAACTTGAATGTCTTCAAATCCAACATAAACAAATTCCTGATGAACCGCCCCCTTAAGTAGACACTTTATGAAATCTCAACACTTACGTACAACGTACTGCACATGCAATAACCCTTATCCCTGAGTGGCTTCCGGGCCTTAATAAATGGTGACCTCCTTGTAAAAAAAAAATAAATAAAAAAAAAAACGGCAGCCATTTTTATGTTCATTTTATTTATGTTGTCTTCATATTGTGCCAAATTTGTCCACAACCAATTTCCCACACAGATAAAAATATAATAAATTACACATTTATTAAACCTGACACAGTCATATGGGACCAGAAAGAGAAAGAAGGAACCTTGGAAGAAGTTTGTGCCCCTAATGATGCTGGGTTATATAGAGTTGAGAGGGAGAATAAATAACGGAATAACAAGGCATTATGTACAACATGAAAAGAAACTGGAATCGTAGGAAGATCTTTATCAATCATTCCAGTAATTATAGGAGCAACTGGACTCATAAAAAAGAATTTCAAAAACCAACCTGGTAAATATACCCGGTGAACCAAGTGCAAGAGAGATTCAAACGATTCCACTTAGAAGAACGGTCAGAATCTTAAAAAGATCTCTCGGTTGGAATGTATACGAAATGGCAGGCAAATGTTTGGCGTCCGGTGGGGATACCCCAACACCAGCTTGAACAATAGTAATTTAAAAAAAAAAGAAAAAAAAAAAAGAGATATGAAGATAAAGAAATGAGTGCTCGGTATTAAATTTGAGAGGAGCTTTTGTCACTTGGGTGGATGCGTGGAGATATTCAGTAACTAGAAAGTAGCATAGACATTTAGTATCACTTTCATTGGCGTACCTCCAAAAAATGTAAAACATTTTTTTTTTTTTTTTTTTTTAACAAGGCAGTCACCACTTATCAAGGCCCGAAGGCCACTCGAGGATAAGGGTTAAGGAATGTAAGGTGATAGTGTAGTAATCGATAATGGTTTAAGTTGGGCAAAATTTGATTATTTAAGGGGACGGTTCAACAAGAACTGGTTTACGTGGGACTTGAGGACTACAATATTGCAGTCAGCTGGGAAGTAAGCCAGCGGAACAGTATTCCACAGGCAGACAGTTCTAGGAAATAAGCTTTTTTGATGGAATCTGTGTTTAGATTAAGGCCTAGATAGAGAGCGGGGGAAATTGTTGATAGTGGTTGTAGCTAGTTGTGAAGTTTGACAAGGGAAGATCATAAATTGGAGTTCTGCGTTTAGATTTTGGCACAGTGGAGGAAATTGCTTATAGTGATTGTAGCTAGTCGGGTGCTTTTTCTAAAAGTTAGGCAAATGATAAATATTTCATAAAAATAAGATATTAATAGTTGACTTTCTATGTCCGCATAGCCCTCTTAGGGTCACACTTAGAGATTCAGGACCACTTCCATTGTCTTCCCTGGTAAATTTCACATAATACACTTTTAGATTTTATGCAAATTCAAAACCTTTTTTTTCTATAAGGAAGACAAGCAGACACACAGACAAACATTGAGTTTAATATATAGATTTGTGTGTGTGTAGAAAATCCTCAACTCAAATGTAAGGCATAATGTACGTATGTATTAAATATATATTTAATAAAACTTGCAGAAAAACTTTTGGCAGTGCGCATGCAATATTAAATATGACATTTTATAAATATATATTTTCTTTAAAGATCAAAAAAATAAAAAATAAAAAATTCAAAAATTCTTCACTGTCAATTATAATAGCTGTGAGATGACATTTCTTTTTTTTTTCTTGCTTCAGGTCTTTTCTAGATTGAAGTCAATTTTTCTTCTGTGCTAAAACTGAAGTTAATTCCCCTATGGTAGATTAAAGTAAAAAATATATATATATATATATATATATATATATATATATATATATATATATATATATATATATATATATATATATACAAAATTCTATATCGTACATTCTTACAGACTTCACCAAAAGTTTGATGTTGTAAAACGATATCTCATATATAATATACAAAC